>NW_007795524.1:0-1465 GCF_000696425.1 Galeopterus variegatus | reverse complement strand
GGGGGTTGGGATCCGTTGCCAGTCACGAAAAAAGACAAAAAGACAAAAAAAAAAAAAAAAAAAGAATACCACAATAGTGCATATACACTTACCGTAAACATTTCAGACATTTCAGAGGTATATATTATTAAAAAGAAAAAAAATGAGGTCTCCCTTTTCCTGCCTCCACCTTGCTCCAGCTATGTGCCTTCTTATGGTAACTTCAAAGGATGGTTCACTGGGCTTCCTTCCAGATCTTTCCCTCCACGTTCACAGCCACACATAGGTGGCAGGACGATATTGTGCAATATTGACCAAAGTTGATTTCTTTCCCCTGCACATTTCCTTCTTATTTCTTCTTGCCCTAAAGAAGAGCTGTTACCACAAAAACAGAGACCAAAGATATCAAAATCTTGGCATTTATGTATAAAAAAGCCAGAATCCAGGAGAAGACCGGGAGGTCTGTGAGCTTTTTTGCTGAGGAGGTTTTCCTCGCCAGCATGGAGAGAGCACTGTGTGGGCAGAGAGGGAGCTGGGGGCTGATGGACACGAACCGTAGTGCACCCCTCCCCACTGCCCTCACCCCCAGAAAGCTGCAAAAGAGGGAAGGGGACAAAAGGACCCTCCCTCAGATACGTTCAGAAATGCTCCAGGACAGGGGAGCTGTACCCCTGCTCCCCAGCTGGGAGGCAGCTGCCACACAAGAGCTCTTGGTGTCCATGGTGTGGAAGCCACAGAGTAGAGGTGACCGTGAGGGGTGCCAGGGCCAGAGAGGAGCTGAGGGAGTGCTGCTGGGTGTCCCCCTGTCCTGGAGAGGTGGAGGAGAGCTGACTTCAAGGAGACAAGCAAAGGGACGCTGCAGGGGCAAGTAGGTGGCTCAGGAGACCTGGGAGGGACTGGCGTGAGATGTGGAGACCCAGCCGATGGTGCCCGCGTGGCGCGAGCCCTCTCCTGAGGCTGGACTGGAGCATGCACTGTGTGTGTGTCGGGGGGATTCCTGCATGGACAGACACTGGCCTCCAAGCTGGACCTTCTCCCAGCACCGTGACACTGCAGGAGCACCCTTCCCGCCAAGGTTAGATGCTGCCCCAGGGCGGGGGTGGGGAGGAACGGGGAAGGGAAGTGGGGGACAGGAGGAGGAAGAATATTTACAGACTGAGCTTACATGGAATTGACTAAGACTCCATTTGCTGCCACCAGGTTGCATCACAAAGGCGGCGACTATTTTGAACACCTGAACATGAATTTCAAAATTTATAACACTTCAGCACATGTGTATAATTTGTATTGCTACACAAGCAGATTATCCTATATATACATACTTGTATATCTTTCTGTGTCTTGCGTTTTTAATGCAGCCACACACGCGATGATCTTTCACGTACACACACACACACACCCACGAGGGGTCTTCAAAAAGTTCACGGGAAGATTTGTAGTATCTTTTAATTCCATTTTTCATAAACTTTTTCCCATTTCAGTGCAT
>NW_007795523.1:0-1465 GCF_000696425.1 Galeopterus variegatus | reverse complement strand
AAAAAGATAGTTACTAGAGATAAGGAAGGTAGCAAGTATCATTGGACTTTCTCAATCTGTAACTCTGTTGGAACGTAGGCCTGTGGTATTGCATGGTGACCATGTCTGCAGTTTACATAGCACCAAAAGCATCTGCCACCCCAGATCCTTGAGGAAGGATGTGATCTCCTGGGTGAAAAATGTCCCCAGGATTCTTTAGTGCTGTCCACACCCCTGAGGTAGGATTGGGATGTGGCCCCTGTGCACCACAACCCAGGGCTCTGCTCTGCAACCCTCAGCTCTTGCTCAGCTGTGTTGGCCACATGCCTTCAGGGCAGCCCCAGTTCTGCCATCTGAAGGGATCGAGTTTTCCTGAGCCAAATCTCACTTGGCAGTGTATTAGGAATCCCCTCTCTACAGTAAGAGGGGCTTCTGGCAGATTTCTGCTGACCTGAGCCTGATGTCAAGAGGAACTTATTTGATTAAAATCACCCTTCGCACCCTGAGGAGTCTGCCCGGCCTGCAGCTCTGGCTTCTGTTTTCTAAATCACTGTTGAGACTAGCCTTCTCTTAGCTCTCTCACTTTCTGTGTCCTGCCCCTGCTCACTTCTGTTCCACCACGCTCTTCTATGTCCCAGAAGACAGGTTTGCTTCCAGCTGTCTGGATGTCCCTGGCAACCTGTGCTCCAGAGGGATAACCACTCTCCTCTCTAGGACATCTTTCCTAGAGAGGAAAAATTTAGTTTTGTCTTCCCAGATCTAACTCTTCCTGAGGGAGGCATGGATGGATTAGAATGAACCCATGCATTTCCTCTCATTTCGTTAATAGAAATCTGAGCCTATTAGGGAGATAGGTTTTATCACATCCGTCTTTAAACCACTTTCCAGCTCTGCTAACTCCCTGCTAGCTCTTGGGCAGGGCAGAGCTCTTCTGTCCACTCCTGTCCCACCTGAAGGGGAAGAAGAACCTGTTCAGAAATTGACACTGAAATGAAAAGTAAATACAAGGAAGGTAGGGACAGGGCATTTTCTTTCAGATTGTGTTATAAGTGCTGTTGGCTCTGTTGTAGACTCCTATCGAAGCCTGTCTTAATAAAAATAGCTTTGTCTTGTTTACCTTCTGACAAACAGCAGGCGTCCTAACAGAGCTGAAGTACCAAAGGCAATCGACGCTGTTCCCTCACCTTCCAGAAGACAAAACAAGGGGAAAGAGAGCTTATGTTCCAGCATCAAAGACTGAGGCTTTGTTTACTGAGATAATGAGCTGCTCTCAGGCAGGGACAGAGTAATTTACTTACCTGAATTTCTCCTCTCAAGCTAGAATGGTGCCCAGAGCTTAGTAGATGCACAGTAAATATCTTTTATCAGATTAGTGCAAAAGTGTCAGGTACTTCTAATACTGTCAGTGCTAATAAGCATTACTCAGTGTCATCCTGTGAATATTAACTGAAAAAACCTAACGGTGTTATTAGGTAGATATTTTTGT
>NW_007795522.1:0-1465 GCF_000696425.1 Galeopterus variegatus | reverse complement strand
AAAACTTTTATCATAAATTCTTCTTTAAAGTGTTCCTTGTATTAAAGATTTATGGTTTGAAGTTTTCTTAAAATGGTATGCTCAATACAAAAATAAGTTCTATAATTGCTTTAATTGAGATTTTGTTTGTTTTGCATGCATGTATGAAGGAACATACATCACACATTTATGTCTTGGACAAGAGTCTAAAATGAGTACCAAAAGAAATAGAGGTCAAATAATGAGTGTCAAAGACACTAGGAAAAGGAGAAAATATATTTTAGAAAGGACACAGGATGATATGTGTCATACAGTACAGAGCAGAGAAATACATTAATACATAAAAATTAGCAATACGTAGATATTGACAACTCTGAAAGAACAGTTGAAATCATGAGAGTAGAAACCACAGTATTGTGAGTTGAATATCAAATGATGACAAATTAAAATATCTATGGTCATACCAACAAATTTCCTAAGGTATCCAGGATTTAAAGAAAGAAAACAGAAGCATGGCAAGAGAATAATTAATATTGCAGCCTGTGGAACCTAATTTTGGTTTTGCTAAAAGAGCCAGAAAGACAATGTTAAGAGAAAGACAAAAAATAAAATAATAAAAGTATATAAGGTTTCAATAAATTTTTTAAAATAAGTTTATAGGAAAGAAAAATAATAAATTTGGGAGAAGAGAAATATAAAAATCAAGAGAGAAATGATGTCTTAATGATGAAGTAAGGTGATTTCAAGTAATGACAATAACATTGAGTCTCTTTTAGAATTGAAGACTGAAGAGAAGTGGTTAAGTATACCATAAATTACTTTGTTAAGGACACTTAAGTGGTTATCATTTTCAGAAAGAATTTTATAGACTTTTTATCAATACAGAATAAACACAGGAATTAAAAAAAACAACAGTCAGCCAGGGCTGGCCAGGAAGCTCAGTAGGTTACAGTGTGGTGTTTTAACATCAGGGTCAACGGTTTGGATTCTTGTACCCATCAGCTGCCTAGAACAAACAAACAAACAAACAAAAAGCCCAACTGCAAACATGTGGTAGAATATTCAAAGGATAAAGAATTGTGACGCTGAGGTTATAAGATGACAGGGAGACAGGATGTTATACCAAATATTATGACTCAGTAAGGAGCACGTATTTTATGAGCATTTGGAGAGTAATAGTTTGCAATCCACAAAGACCAGGTATATTAATCTCAACCACATCTCCTTTCAGAGATGTGTTAATTGTTATAAATGAGAAGTCTCCATCTAATAGGGCCACAGAAAAAACTCAAGTATTATTTTAAAAAATGAAAATATTTTATTCAATTATGATGCAGAATTATGATGCGTGCTGGAACACAAAATATAGAAAGGAATGAAGGATAATATGGAAATGTAGACTGAAATAGGAGAGATAAAGAATAAAATAATAAAGGGATAGAAGTACGGGAATATTTAACAACAAAAAAAATCATTAAATTGGATG
>NW_007795521.1:1193-1465 GCF_000696425.1 Galeopterus variegatus | reverse complement strand
GTTCTATTCCACTGGTCTAAATGTCTGTCTTTATGCAAGTTTCGTACTATCTGGATTACTGGAACTTTGTAATATGTTTGGAAATCAGAAAGTGTGAGGGACAAAATTTGCTTTTCGCCCATGTCTAGTATCTTTAGGTTTGTTCTCTCCTTCTGAATGTTCAACATATTGTTTTGTCTTCTTCCTTCCCTTCCTTCCTTCCTTCCTTCCTTCCTTCCTTCCTTCCTTCCTTCCTTCCTTCCTTCCTTCCTTCCTTCCTTCCTTCCCTCCTT
>NW_007795521.1:0-263 GCF_000696425.1 Galeopterus variegatus | reverse complement strand
CCTTCCTTCCTTCCTTCCTTCCTTCCTTCCTTCCTTCCTTCTTTCTTTCCTTCCTTCCTCCTTCCTTCTTCCCTCCCAGTTAAGAGTGAGAACATGTGTTATTTCCCCTTCCTTGTTTGGTTTATTTCACTTAACATGATTTTCTCCAGACACATCCATGTTGCTGCAAATGGCAGAATTTCATTCCTTTTTATGGCTCAGCATATATACTCATTTTCCTTATCCAGTCATCCATCGAAGGACATTTAGGTTGGTTCCATATT
>NW_007795520.1:0-1465 GCF_000696425.1 Galeopterus variegatus | reverse complement strand
TTCATCGGAAAACACTGAATACCATGGAATGAACAATGTAAACCTTGTTAGTCAGTTATGTTAAACACAAACACATTAGCAATAAACTAAAAATGGCATGTATGTGTATATATACATCCCTATGTATACAAGGGTACTTCGAAAAGTTCATGGAAAGATTTGTAGTATCTTTTAATTCTATTTTTCCACGAACTTTCTGAAGTCCCCTCGTGTGTGTGTGTGTGTGTGTGTGTGTGTACACTGACCAGTCATAGATTGTTATTTTATTTGTAACATTTTGAACAAAGGTGTATGCTCAGAGATACTGCTATGAAGTCTAGTGTCAACTCTAGCTCCTTTTTCTGAGCAACTGGCACACCCCTTAGTTTGGTGGGGTTCAGGGAAATGTGTGCTCCTTTCCAGGACCTCTTGGTTCTTTTTCTTAACTAGTTCTGTTGTGAACATTGATCTGCTTCATGCTGAGTCCTATGCTCATCTGAAATCTTCCCCAGATCAGGGTTGATACACACAAACTATAGAAATTCCAATTCTTTCCGTAATTCCTTGAAGATCAGGCTTTAAAAAAATAGATTTTTTAAAAAAGTAGATTTATATAACTAGCTATATATTATGGTGGCAAAGGCACAAACCTGTAGATGTGGACCCCAGAAGTTTCCTGCCCCTCCATCACGTGCTCTGTAAAATGATCCGCTGCAGGTGCTGCCTGCTGATCCCTGGATGGCACCCGCTCAGTGTTGTTGTGCAAAGACAGCTGTGCATGTGTGGGGGTGAAGAGGTTGGGGTGAGACAGAGTCCTTGAAGACTCTCAGAACTTCCATGGGAGGAGAATTAAACCAGGCTGCGTGCTTTCACAAAATATCCTCTTCCATTATTCACACAGGAACTCTTCCTTCCCATTTCACGCACTCACCGTCCACCTGCTCAGTTCTCTGTACCTCACCTCCTCCCTGCCAGCTCCCCAAACTTGGCATTTTGCTGTCGTGCTGATTCATGTTCACTTAGGAATGTGCTACATGCAGCATGCTGCACCTTAGTTCTATTTTTCTGAGTTTGAGTTTCTTGTAAATATTTGGATTTTCTTCTCTTTTAAAAAACTGGAGGTGATGGACACAAGTTGATTCCATCTCTTGGCTACTGTGAATAGTGTTCTGATGAACATGACAGTACAGAGTACAGATACTCTTCGATATACTGTTTCCTTTCCTTTGGATGCGGACCCAGCAGCAGGATGGCTGGATCCTGTGGTAGTTCTATTTATAGTTTTTTAAGCAAGCTCCATTCTGTTTTCCATAACGGCTGTACTAACTTACATTCCCACCAGCAATGTATAAAAGCTCCCCTTTCTTTGCGTCCTCTCCAGCATTTGTTATTTTCTGTCTTTTTGAAAATAGCCATTCTAACTGTAGTGAGATGATATCTTTTGTGGTTTTAATTTGCATTTCCCTGATGATTAGTGATGTTGAGC
>NW_007795519.1:0-1465 GCF_000696425.1 Galeopterus variegatus | reverse complement strand
GGGGGCATTCGCTGCGATGGTACAGAAAGCAAAGGAGGAAGTGTGCTGGGGCTGTGCGGGGCTGTGGCTTGGGGCCCGCCTGCTCCACCTCCACCCAGTGACTTGTGTCCATCTTCACTGCAGCTTCTCAGGGCAGCATTGTCACAGATGTAGACACTGGGCCTTGGAGATTTAAGGAACTTGGTTGTGCCTAGTCCCTTCTTCTGTCAGAGAATCCAGGCTGGGTCATCCAGGTGACCTGGTCCTGAGACCAAGGAGGAAGGTGGGAACGTTCATTATCTGTGGTGTGATGTTGGGGGTGGAGGAGGGAGTTTACAGGGTGAAGCTGGAGAAGCAGCGGCCAAGTGGCCTCTAATGCAGGAGACCTGCAGCCCTTGTCAGGAGCCCAGGTGAGGATCGAGAGGCTCAGAAGCTGGGGCGCCAGACCTGGGGAAGAAGGTCAGGAACTGTCCGGACCCAGCATTGGAAACAGAGGCAACTTGTGTGTGAAACAGGAAGTTCTGACACACCCCTCTTTATGCCACAAACATTTTATAACCTTAAAAAAGTTAGCATTCATGGGTTTGGGTTTTTTCTATTGCTAAGTAAAAACATGACATGGTATTAAGCAGCATGCACCTCAGCCTGCCTCACCCATACCTGGCCCAGAGCTCTAAGGAGACACTTCAGCACCTGAGGCAAACAGCAGATGTTCTCCTCCAAATCAATTTTATAATTCATGGTATGGCTCACAGATGGGCATTATCAACAGTGCACACCATCTGGTGGCTGCCCGCTTTAAATCATTACTCTTGCTAAATAGATGTTAAGCTTTCAAAACCATTATTTACAATTTTTCTGTCCTCTAAATCTCACTGCCTTAGGGCCAAGCCCTTTCCCTTGCTTGACCTGTCCCACCCTTACTCCAGCCAGGGATCGGGGACAGCTCAGCATGGGGCAAGCGTGTATGTTGTATACACACATTGGAATGAAAACAACTAAGAGCTTCATGATTTACTTCTTGGCTCATGAAATAATGTGTAAGTATTAATATTCATGGCATCCAAGAGGCCATGTCAAATGATACAAACCCTTTCTGTGCTATGATGAGTCCCCTTAAGGGACCCAAGAGGGACAGGGGTCTGGTGGAATCAAAGCAAGCAAGTGGCGTAGACGTGATTTGAACTCAGTCTATGTGACTCCAAAGCTGAAAATTTCTTTCCACCACATCATACCCTTGCTTCCGAGACAGCAAGTGTGCCACAAAGAGGCATCCGCTCTGGTCCTTGTCCCCCAGGAGCTTTCAGTTTAGCTGTACTCACAGGGCTGGAAGGTAAGAAGAGAAAGAACAATTCATTATTGGCATCAGATGAAAGCTGAAGAAGAAGGGACATTAGGGGCTGAAGTAGACCAGTTCTCCAGTAAACACTGGAACTTGCTGTTCTGAATCACTAATATTGAATTTGAATTTCTATGATCTTTTTTT
>NW_007795518.1:0-1465 GCF_000696425.1 Galeopterus variegatus | reverse complement strand
TTTATTTTGAATTATTAACAAAAAGAGTAGGTTTTGTTGTTTAATAAAGTGATATTATTCTTTTGTTCTTAAGGTTAATTAAAGTCCTTTATGCTTTAACATTTCCTAATGGTTGCAAGCAAACAAACTACTGAAAACAGAAATTTAATTGTGAAGGAAGGTAGCCTAAAATAAAGGTCACAAATTCATTTGTGTTTAGGGGCAGAGGTGAGTATAAGACAACAGCAAAAAGTAGGAACTGTAGTGTCAATGAAAAATATTTGCCCCTCTTTTTTTCCCTAAACAGTACAAATAAAACTGATCTCTGGGCGTAATGTGGTATATTAAGCAACCCATGAGATATGAAATTGATGTTAAAATTCAACATTTTTACAAGTAAACATCATGATAAAGAAATTGATATTTTGTGTTTAATAATACTTATCACAATTACTATTTATTTGTACTGTTACCAAAAATGACAGGGATTGAAATAGTTAGTTTTTAAAGTTAAGAGAGCATATGACCAGATTTTATACAGGTTGAGATAATTATAGCATGATCACAGAGAGTGGTTAAATATTCAAAAACCTCCATTTTCCTGTCACAAACACATACGGAGCACATTCATTTACTCAGGAGGCCTACATTTCATAATCTCAAGATTAAAGCTCATATGACAATTAGTCTTTATAGTTAAAGTAAAATATAACTGAGAAACCTTTGAGGAGCAAAATGCTTTTTAAAATAGCTACAAACTTAATGTTTAAATCTTATAAGAAATAACTTTTATCTTCAGCTGTCTAATATTTATGATCTTAGTGCCTTCAAAGGATGTGACTTGTAAACATTCATCTCTGCGATATAACAAGATATACTCATCAGTTTATTGAATTGTGTTCTGCAAGTTCTGTCTCAATAGCTCAACTTGTTTCAGTCTCCCCTGGTAACTGCTATTAAAAACATGTAGCTCCTGATGTAACTTTTAATTCTAAACAAGCCTAAATTAAATTATGTTAACAATTTAAAAATTGTACAAATATTAGAGTCGACAACAACAACAACAAATGAACAGGACAGTCTCTTTGTGCTTGGAGTCTTATCCCATAACATTCCAATTGCAAATTCTCAGTCACTGGGAAGTACACGCTAGAGAGCTGGTATATGGATCAATTTGCCTTCAATAATTTAGCAATTTATGTCACCTGCTGCTCAGGTGACATTGTCAGGGCTGGGCCAGAGCAGTTTGCTCTAGCTGAGAGCAAGAGCTTTGGTGACAGATCCTTTTGGTTGGAAAGTCAGTAGGATTCATAGGTCAGGCTGCTATGCAGGGGCAGGGTACCATTGAGAGCTTGCCAGCCAGATGACTCTTGGCAGTAGCTTTCCAAGATGGAGCTAATGATCTGTAGGAGTCCATCTGTGTGTGTGCAGTCTTAGCAAAGAGGAGACCAAAGGAGGAATTATGCTGAGGGACCAATGATTAACT
>NW_007795517.1:0-1466 GCF_000696425.1 Galeopterus variegatus | reverse complement strand
CTCAAGTACTCTCCTGCATTCTCTGTGAAAAAACAATGTGGACTGAATGCAGTCTGCACTGAAGAAAACCTGAGCAAAAAACAGTGAGCAGCTTTTTAGTAGTGTCTTGCCTGTCTAAAAGCAGCACTTCTCCTTTGACTTCTTTCACTTTGCCATCTCCTCAGGACCAGGACTATCTAACCAAAACTTCCAACTGCCTTTCCAAGGGGATCATGTTAAAATGCAGATTCTCATCTAATAAGTTTGGGAGAGGACCAAGATTTTGTATTTAACAAGCTCTCAGGCGATGTTGGAGCTGCTGGTTTGGTCCATGGACCACATTCGGAGCAGCAAAACCCTAAACACCAGCACCACCTTCCAGATCCAGAAGGGAGAACAAGGGAAGGAAGGGCATAGACCTTATCAGGTTTTCCCAAATTGTCCTCTCTTTCCAAGAGTCTGGGCATCATTTCAGCTTTATTTCCACATGCTCCAGATGGGAAATAAAATGTCTAATAGAACATCACGCTTATCTGAGAGCCACTGTAACAGACCTCATGGAGTTTGTCAGTTATAACAACATATAATCAATTTGCTTGCTTCACATAATTTTATTGGCAATCCTTTGAGGCCAGTTTTTCCACTGATACTCCAAAACGACAGTTGTGCCTCACTTACTCCTGGGGGTGTAGACCTCAGCGGGCAGACAAGAACGCATGTAGCTAGAGGCCTGTGGTTTGCTGCAGGAATCCACAGGCAACCCAAAGAACCCAGCAAGCACTTACTGAGCACCTTGTGAAGAAGAACTCACATCAAAACGGTCTTCACCCATTAGTCATTCACTCAACAAATGTGTATGGGACACCAACTGCATGCCAAGCACTGTTGTAGGTGCAATGGACTAAACTCTAAAGTCTGTTCACCAGTGTAGCCTTTACACCCTTGGTAGACACTTAATTTTTTTTTTAATCAAATGAAATATAATTTGATCACAAGTTGTGAGAACAGTTTAAGTATTATTTTGTCAGATACTGTGCTATACCATCTTACCTAATTTTCAGATATATCTGTAAGATATCAGCTTTATCTGCAGTTAAGAAGTCTCTCTCTCTCTCTCTCACACACAGAGAGAGAGAGAGAGAGAGAGAGAGAGAGAGCGCTTGGGGTCACTAAGTAAACTTCTCCTAGACAACACAGCTAGTAAATGCCAACACCCTGGAAATGGGACAAAATTTCAACTGATTGCAAGATCCATGCTCCTAACCCCTAGTCTGTGCTCTCTCCTCAGAGAAGAAAACTGATTCCTTGCCTGCCCTCAAGAAGTTTAGCATCTCATGAAAAACAGAGGACAACCCACAGCCAGGAGGCACTTCAACATACATATGAAATGGCAAATAACTAAAGCACCAAAGTTAATGGTTCCAAAGCAAATGCTCTAGAAGTCAGCATCCACTGAGAAACCCACTGCCCTTTTCAAAATACTTTAA
>NW_007795516.1:0-1466 GCF_000696425.1 Galeopterus variegatus | reverse complement strand
GAGGAATAGCACTGAAAATGTCATGCATTCAATCATTTATTTAATAAAATATATGAAAAAATTTACAGAAAAGCATACAATAAAACATTTACTATAAAAAATTGAACTAAATCTAAATAAAGAGAAAAAGACATATTAAGCTCATGATTTAGAAGAGTTGGTGATGCAAACTTGCTATTTCTTTTTAAATGTATTTATAAATTCATTGCAATGCTAACATGAATGCAAATAGGTATTATGGTAAATTTTGATTGGAGAGGTGAATTTCAAAAAATCTCACAATTACATTGTAAGAACAATAACAAATTTTCATGAGTTGCTGTACTGGATATCAAAGCTTATTAGTTATAGGAGCTTCTGACTATAAAACCAGTAGAATCATACATAGAGCCTAGACATTGACTGATATACTATGATATATCTATATATCTATATATCTATATATCTATATATATATATATATGTATATGTGTATATATATATATATATGTATATATATATATATATGAATACTGACTTTATGAGAATTATAACACTGAAAAAAAGTGTATCACGGAGTAACTATTTAATAAATATTGTTGGGACAAATAAACATTTGTAATTTTAAATAGCAAATAGGCTTCATCTCATATCACACCAAAAATTAATTCTAAAATTATCATTAAAAATTAATGTAGAAATCAATATAAAAAGACAAAGTAAAATTTAGAATACAAAATAAAAGAAAGTAAAGTAAAATATAAAAGACAGATGATGCATAGAATTTGGGGCAATATAGCACATAAATTGTGAGAGTGTATCTTCCTTATTTTGGAGGAAAGAAATATTTCTTAAATAGAATATTAAAAACACTTCAGTGTATAATGGAAAATTTGATGATTGGTGCTTCATTAAAAATCAGAAAAACTGCACCTAAATACAACACTGAGACAGTAAAAAAAACAAATCACAATAGGGGAGATTATTTAACACATATATGACATAATGGAATATATACTCTATTATTCAATTTATATAAATTTCAAATAGATGCAAAATTAAAATTTTTACTTTCAGAACCTATACTTAGGGGTTGCAGCTCAAAAGGATAAATGTTCTGAATAACAATCCCCACAATGAATTTGTGCTGGGTGTGCATAGCGAACATAAAAGGGCTTACGGACAATTCGTAAAGTGCTGACAATGTTCTGTCTTTTCTTATTTGGAAGAACTAATAGAGTATTATTAGTCAAAACTACATATATAAATGGCTGTCATAATTCAAATGACAGAGAGAGTGAGTAGAAAGGAAGGGTGGCATGCTAGGGTAAGATATTTACAGTTTTGAAGATTAGAACATGGAAACCTTAAAGGATCATTATTTTAGCCTACTACATTATGGGAGAAATATAAACCGAATTTTCTTTTTTTTTTTTTTTTTTCCTATTGTGACAGCTGATGTAAAGCATAGCGAGATTTAATAATTA
>NW_007795515.1:0-1466 GCF_000696425.1 Galeopterus variegatus | reverse complement strand
CAATAGAAAATATGTGTTCTACCTCAATTTTCACCCTCTATTCTTACCTACAATATTATAACACCTTGAAATCATTATTCAGAGAATGTTATATTCATGTACATGGATAGTATATGTCAGCTAAACTCTTTTTTTTGTGGAGATATGGAATAAAAATATTATATTTATTATGTAATAAAAATCTTCAAAGTTTCAGAAGGCAAATTTTTATCAAGAGAAAAATGAGACCAACTAAAAGTAAGGTGGTAGGTGCATTCCACCCTTGGTGCATGCAATAAGAGGATGCGTTGTTGGTAGGGAATTCAAATAAAATTCTAAAACTTTAGAAAAGTTTCAGAAGGCAAATTTTTATCAAGAGAAAAATGAGACCAACTAAAAGTAAGGTGGTAGGTGCATTCCACCCTTGTTTTATTAAATTCTAAAACTTTTAAAAAACACAATGTTCCAGTGTTTTTGAATAATTTCAGTGAAAAAGCCATTCCTCCACTCCCAAAATCTTATTTTACTTTTCAGTTCTAAACAAATGCAGCAATTCTATTGATATCTCTCTGTCCATTTGTCTGTCCATCCATCCATCCATTCATCTACTGACCTAATTAAAATTATATGCTTAAAATGAGCCAAATTAGTACAGTGTTTATTTCTTATCCTTTAATACACATTGAAATTAATTTACAATTTTTACAGTTGTACAGTTTATAATTTTTGTGGTTGGCCCATGGCACACAGAGATTCAGATGCACATGTTTATTTCAAGAATAAGTTTGTAATAGTTAGAGATTTTTGGAGATGACTTCAGGCATAGTCTGTGTCTTTACCCATGTGATAGTAGGTATCGCATATTTATGTGTTTAAACAATATATTCAAAATAAGCAGTGATAGTGCAGTGATTGTAAAGACTAATAAACTGAATTTGAGTTACTTCAATTCTATTATTTAATGTAACTGCTTGAAATTTTTATCTGTTTTTAAATTTTAAAGAATGTAATACTTTTGTTTGGTAAGTAAAAATTTTAATTAATACATGAAATGTGTTACTAAGTTTGAATATTTTCTTTTTCATTTAAAATATTTTTAGTATAGTTGGCCTTTTTATTTTTTATTTATTTTTTATTATTATTTTTTTTCCTTTTTGTCTTTTTTCGTGTCCGGCAACGGATTGCAACCCTCAGTATCGCGCCCGTACCGGACCGGGACCGGCAACGGAATCGCAACCCTCGGTGCTGCGCCCGCACCTCGCTCAGCCAGTGAGCGGGAACTGGTCTGTATGTGGGATCCAAACCCTCGGCGGGAGTGCCGCCATGCTCCCAAGTGGCACACTGTAGCAGTTCGCCACCGGGCCGGCCCAAAGTTTGAATATTTTCTAAAAATAAAATATATTCTATTATTTTAGATGTGAATTGCTTATTTTAAAATTAAAGAATGAATCCAGCAAATAATGACTATTACTGATTATTTCATGGTT
>NW_007795514.1:1077-1466 GCF_000696425.1 Galeopterus variegatus | reverse complement strand
GTTGGCTGGGGCTCTCCTTAGGGATCCTGACACTAAGAGCCTGAGTCATAGCACCTGCAAGCGTTTCTGCTTGAGCTTGTAGAGCGGAAGTTAAGGCCCTGGTTTGTCGTTGGTAGCTTCTGACGTCTCTACTGGCAATGACCCACTTTTCCATAGAACAATCTTTGAGCCTGGCACAGGCAAGCTTGTGGTCGGCAGTCATGCTGTCCCAGACTAGCATTTTTACAAACTGGTCCCGGAGAGGACCTGGGGGAAACTTTCTCTGTATACTCCGTTCCACCCGAACTATGAAAGAGGGCAGGTCCTCAGAGGGTTGCTGAGTGACCCCGGCCATTGTGGGCTCACTGGGCCCTTCTGCCAACTTTTTCCATGCGGCTAATGATGTTGTT
>NW_007795514.1:0-228 GCF_000696425.1 Galeopterus variegatus | reverse complement strand
TGGGGGGGGGTGGGAAGAGCAGCCTGTTGGATTCCAGTACTAAACTGATCTCCTGTCCCAGACAGCATGCCGAAGCTGATAGGGATGGGTGGGTTGGCTGCTTGGTTTATCTCTGCCTGCACATGGCACTCTTCCTTAAAGAAGACACAGAATTTGATAAACAAATTTGGAGGGAGGACAGCCTTACAGAGCATTTTCCAATCTTTGGTCGTACAGGATTGATGCGCT
>NW_007795513.1:0-1466 GCF_000696425.1 Galeopterus variegatus | reverse complement strand
CCCTTAATATTTGTTGAGACTTGTTTTATGTCACAGTATCTGTTCTATTTTGGTAAATATTTCATTTGTGCTTGAGTAGAATTTTTATCCTGCACTTGTTGGGTGTGGTGATCTATATTTAGATCAAATTTGTGAATAGTTTTGTTCATATGTTCTGTGTTCTTATGATATTTTTTGCCTGCTTATTCCATTAGTTACAGAAAAGAGTATGTTAAAATCTCCCAATATAATTGTGGAAATATATATTTCTCCTTTTGTTTCTATAATTTATTGCTATATAATACTAATAGGAAGATTATATTTCCTGTTAAGCTTACCTTATTGTTACCATAAAAGGTACCTCTTTATTTCTTGTAATATTTTTCTGTCAAAGACATTTGCCTAATATTACATAGCCACACCATCTACCTTTTAGTTAGCACTTGCAATGTATATTTTTTCCATTATTGTACTTTGAACCTATTTGTGCTATATTTCAAATGTGTCTTTTATAAGAGCACATAATTGTGTTTCATGTTTACCTTGCTGACAACCTTTGTTTATTAATTGAAACTGTATTTTAATCACATTTAATGTAATTACTCTTATGTTTTGGTTTAAGCCTACTATGTTGCTAGTTGTTTTCTATTTCTCTAATATTTTCTTTTCTTATTAACTTTTTTCTTGCCTTTTGAATTAATCAGGGATTATTAAAGTTATTCCACTTTTTTCTCATCTGTTAGCATCTTATTCATATTTTCTTTTAGCATTCCCTTAGAGACAACTGTGGGGATTATAACATTCATCATTCACATGTTAGAGTTTGGTTTAAATTAGTACACCTACTACTTCCTAAGCAATACAAGAATTTATAACAGTTTAATTACATACCTTCTATTGTCTTTTGAGCTATCTATTATTTTTCTTGTCTAGTTTATGTCTACTTTTGTTTTAAAATCAATGTCATTTTCTTATTATTAGTGCTTTTTAAATAATATATTTGCCCATATATTTCCCATTTTGGGTACCCTTCTTTCCTTCCTGCACTTCCATACTGTTATCTGAAGTAATCTTTATCTTTTAGAAAAAAACTCTTTTTAATATTTCTTTATTTAATATTTATTGTAGTGCAGGTCTGTTAGCAACACATTCTCTGCAAAGGTGTCTTTGTCTTGCCTTCAGTTTTGACACTCTGGGCTGTGAATAACTAGATTGACAGGTTTTTTGTTTTTTTCAGTATTTGAAAGACATTATTGCATTTTGGCTTCCACAGTCTTTGTTAGAAAGTTAGCTTTCAGTTTTATTGTGGCTCCTCTAAGATAGCAAGTGCTTTTCTCTCTTCCTTTGCCTATTTTGTTTTATTTAGTAGTTTGACTAAGATAAAGGTAGAATAGTGTGACACTTTTCCTCACCTATGAGGAGGGTCATGGCTGACACTCCTATAACAGACAACAGTTGAACAAGAGAAAAGCACACCAGATTTATTT
>NW_007795512.1:0-1466 GCF_000696425.1 Galeopterus variegatus | reverse complement strand
AAAAATAGAGTACCTGTACTTTCAAATGACTATAATACTTAGCCACCCATTTATACTGATGTGTTGGGGAATGGCAAAGTGCTGAAAACAGGATTTCTGAGGATTAATAACTAATTTGATAAAGAGTAGAACTTTTGGACAGAAGTGAGGAGGACAGTCTACCAACATAACAAAATGCATCGTTTCCTATTTCTTTTGTTTTGCACAGCAGTGCTTTATATGGAAAGTATCCAGTAAATTTGAGTTAAATAAAAATAAAATCCTATCCATATACTCTACACAATGTTGTAAATCCCTCCCTTCCGTCTGGAACGTGCTTCTTTTGGTATGTTACCATCACAAGATAGCATCCAAGGTCCACGCTCTACCAGTCGTTCCTGTGAAATTCTACTTAAGTGTAAGAGAGATTCCATTACTCCCCACTTCAAAAACCAATACTTTCCATTAGTGAGAAAAAATCAATTCCCTGTCCAGGGTCATTGCCAAATCAAACTCCATTGTCTCAAACTTTCTGAGTTAGGAGCCAGCAGCTGCGTGACACATGAAGTTTTATGCCAGTACAGATTATCGCTGACCTCCTCCACAATTCCTAAGACAGAATTTTAATCAGAGGGTAACAGAGGCAATGCACAACACACTGTGTGTGGAGGTCCATGTCCTTCTCCATAGAGGAGAGCCCCATGCTGAACTATCTGTGCTTTTCCACATGCCTGAGGTACGCACTGACCTTTTGCAAGTGAGACTGGCTGAGATGAGAATTCTACATTTGCTCCTGCTCATGTGAGCAAGAACTAAGCTTTATTTGTTGTCACCAATGATCATCTTTTTTTTTTTTCTTAATGCACCTGGAGGTAGCCAGACAGGAACCTCTGCTGCCATCCCTGGACATGAACAAGCAAGGGACAGTTTATCTCCAGCCTCAACTCAGCCAGAGCAAAACTCATGCCCAAACCCAGGAGTGCACACCCTAACCAAGGAGGAGTCTGAATGCCAGCTCCACAGCACACCCGGGAGCCAGGGCTATCTGTCCACCCACACAACGACCCCTGGGACTCACTCAGGGCATGGCTTGTGCCCAAGCTAGTGCCAGGCCTTCACAACCTCAGAACAGAACCTGAATGACGATCCCCATCTCACTAACAACTCAGTATCAAGGCTTTGGAATCGGACAAGAAAGATTTCAAAGTAGCAGCCTCTTCCCCATAACCTGAAATCTACACTTTGTACCAAGAGTTAAATTAAATTAAAATTTGGCCTAAAGCTTCCTCCTTACTCTGAATCCTTACGTAGAGAACAGCAACCTATGTAACTTAGTATGTAAACAAACTGTAATGTAACTTAAGTATATTCTTAAGGGATAAGTTTACATTACCGATTGGAGGTTTTTCTTATTTTTAATATAAGTGTTTACAAGCATAAATTTTTCTCTAAGCACTGCATGAGCCCTGCATCCTATAAATTTTGAT
>NW_007795511.1:0-1466 GCF_000696425.1 Galeopterus variegatus | reverse complement strand
GAGAATTCAAGAGAGGCAAAGATTAAAAGGCCTGGTTGCATTTGGAGATTAAATGTAAAGGAATGTGTATTATTTTTCCTGGCTTCAGAAGGTCTCTTTCTCTCTGATTCATATTGGTCAGGTTGGACTCCTCACCTCTAGAGAGATGAATAAGCCCCTTCTAGAGACTTTCCATATGTGACAGATTAGAGTAAGACAAAATGTGTGTTTTCTGGAGACAGCTAGTACATTTAACCCTGAGACTGGGTGGAAAAGAGCATTGCAATGAACCACACAGTTTTCGTGTTTGTATTTTTAATGTTTTAAAAATTGAGAGGAAGTGATCAAAACGTGGTTAAAGATTAGTTAATTTAACTAGAATTGATAGAAACATGTATCAGGACTTTTTTTTTGTTCTAGGTGTGGTTGTTGTTTTAGCAATGTAAGTTCTCGCTGCTCCTGCAAACATAGTCTTTCATGAAGAAAAATAAAAACCCGGGCAAAATGACCACTGATTTGAACCAAATTGCTATGGAGTTTTGGTGTATAAATGGAATGACATTCTTTACTGCAGTGATTTTTAGTCACGTGCACTGGGTTAGATTGATTGTCAAATTTGGGGAAGAGAAAGAATTTCCCTCTGGGGTGTACTGGCAATTATTTTTCAGTTGTTTTTGCCCTGCCCTGCAGCATGAAGCCAATATCATTTTTAGGATCAGGTGAGTTTATCCAACATGATCAATTTCCTGTGATTGTCTGCTGCTGTCACTGGGGGTAGGAGAAAGCTGCTCTCCCTGATCACTTTGACACTAAAAGCTGTCATTTGGAAATTGACCAGGACATAAAACTCTGAGCACCTAATGACAGCCACACAAAGATCAAGAGACTAATAAAGTCGTGAAGGGAGTCGGGGTAGTACAGAGTGGGTTCCCCCTTGTACAAACCTTTGCTGCTCCCTCTAATGAGGCACAGTGCTGGGTAACTGGTGTCAAGTCATAATGCATCATGCCTCTCGAGTATTCCGTCAGGGTCCGAAGAGTAATGTGACATGACAGACACAGTGGAAGATAATGAGTCGACTTCTCCCTGCTGCTGAACATCGCCTGATAGGAAGTGCGGGTGCTGAGGAAGGCCACTTGCTCACCATTTAGAAGAGCACATGGCTCCATGTCCGTATCCAGACAGGGAGCCTTATCTGGCAATTTCTTGGGCTTGCTGCGAATTGGCCAAATCCCATGGGTGACACTGTCCCCTCACTAGTTCCAAGAGCACTTTATCTGCTGTCTGGAGTTTCACTCTTTGGTTCTATTTCTGTCCGCCAGGTTTTTCTGCTTACCGGTGCCTTCCTTTCTTCTTCCAATTTAATTTAAGCCAACAAACACTTATTTAGAATTTCTTATGAGCTGTCTGATTGTTCCTACCAATTATCCTTGTTCCTGCTCTTATGCCTGCATAGCCCACTTTCCACACAGATAGCTGGAGTGACC
>NW_007795510.1:0-1466 GCF_000696425.1 Galeopterus variegatus | reverse complement strand
TTTTTTTTTTTCTGTATATGTTTTTCATCTGTTTTCATGAAAGTAGTCAGGATCACCTTTGTTCAATTCATGACAAGTATGAACTCAACTTTGAATGTCATCTTCAAATATATTTTAAATCAGTGAAATTTCCAAGGCAGGATTTCTTATTTTGCAAGTTTGTCAACATTTTATAAAGAAGTCAGGGTCTCTTCCCAACCTTCCAATGTGTGGTTATTTTTCAGAAGAACGGCCAATAATTCAGTTATCTTCTTGGAAGAAGGAGAGTTGTCTGAGGCTCCCCAACTCCACCGCTTCCTTAGGAGTTACTCTTTCCTTCACGTGAACAGCCTTTTCCCTGAGGTTCACCTCGCTGAGGCTGTATATTGGAGCCTATTCTTTGTCTCTCTCATCTGTGCTCTTCCTTGTTGACATGCATGAACTCTGGAGAGTTCCCCTCTCATCAGAGGCATTCCCTGTCCAACACATTCATGAGTCCATATCTTAGCTTAAGAACGGTGGAGCCAAATGATCATGGACACAACTCTTGACCATCAAATACCATACACCCTGTGACCAATAAAAGCTCTGCCAACAGAAACAAAACGAGGGATGGGGCAAAAGCAGTTTACCCCATATTATGTTTTTCTTTCACTTTGATTAAATGTGGTCTCTGTGTACACTCTTGAGGGGTGACATCTAACATAACACCAAGACTTTATTTTTTTTTTTAGATTAAGAGGTAAAAATGCATAAAGGAAGAAAAAGCCCTAGTACTTCTGACAAAGTAATTTCAGAATGTAAAACATAGCTATAGACCCAATCACTTCCATATTGTATGACTGTACAAACAAAAAAATGATAATGGAATGTTAAATTTCCCCCAGCAACATGGAGCAATATGTTATGGATAATCATGGCAGCAGGTCTGGATATTAGTCATGGAAACTCATTGTATACACATACAGTCGTGAGTACAGCTTTAGCCACTGCAAACACATACATACACAAATACTACATTTGTGTGTTCATGTTTTATATATACAATGTGCTACTACTAAGGTGATTCTACAAGAGTACTTCAAAAAGTTCGTGGAAAATAGAATTAAAAGATAATATGACTCGTTCCCTGAACTTTCTGAAGAATTCTCGTATTTGGGAATAGAATAATTAGTTTATTTAAGGAATATATGTACTCTGGGTCAAATGTTAAGTGGGGATTATATTTTCTAAATATAGGAACAATAAAGTTACTTTATCAAATGATCATCAAAGAAGCTGCCTTCTGGCCGGCCCGGTGGCGCACTGCTACAGTGCGCCGCTTGGGAGTGCAGCGGTGCTCCCGCCGAGGGTTCGGATCCCACATACAGACCGGCGGCTCACTGGCTGAGCGAGATGCAGGCGCAACACCGAGGGTTGCGATCCGGTTGCCGGTCCCGGTCCGGTATGGGCATGACACTGAGGGTTGCGATCCGTTGCCGGTCACG
>NW_007795509.1:0-1466 GCF_000696425.1 Galeopterus variegatus | reverse complement strand
AATGTGGTATAACACATTTATTGATTTGCATATGTTGAACCATCCCTGCATATCTGGGAAAAGTCCCACTTGGTCATGGTGAATGATACTGCATTATTTTATGTATGTGGAATATACAAAAGTCAAACTTATTGAAGCAGAGAGTAAAATGTGGTTACCAGGGGCTGGGGGCAGGGATGGGAGGGAAGAGGGAGATGTTCAAAGGGTACAAAGTTTCATTTATGCAAGATGAAACAGTTCTGAAAACCTAATGTATAGAATAACTAATAATATTTATAGTATACTTGAAACTTAATAAGAGAATAGACCTTAAATGTTGCCACCCCCCAAAAATTAAAAAGTGAACTATGTGAGGTGATGGACATGTTAAATAGCTTGATTGTGGTAATCATTTCGCAATGTATACAAACAGCAAAAGATCACATTAAACACCTTAAAAATATACAATTTTAACATATTTTTTCAATTATATTTCAATAAAACTGGAAAAATAGAAATAAAATTAACTAACTAAATCTAATAATATTCAAAAATATTGTCACATTGTTAAAATGCTATTATAGGGTTTTATTCTGCTGGGGATTTTAATTAGGCTATAACTACAATAAACAAAAGGTCACAGCCCACTGTGTATTGCTAATATTTGACTTTTCCAGGTTAGTGAGACCATTCAATAGACAAAGTCAAAATGAGTCCAAACCTAAATATCATCTCTTAGTTTCAGTCTGTCAAACACACACACACACACACACGCACACACATGCACACATATACATGTCCGTTTGCATGTGGCAAACATCCAGGACTCAGCATTCAGTGACAACCAAATGAAATCTTTTCTCTATTAAAATTTTCTATAGAGCTTTAAATAACTCCAGTGAGAGTTTCTTTTTTCTTGCATTTGTGTGTGTGTGCGGGGGTCGGGGGTGGGTGGGTGTGAGAGCTAAAAAGGCTGTCTTTAGCCTGAACCAATTTATCAGATTCAAAAGAAAGGATAATAATAAACTGTCATTTCCGGTCATAGCACCACTGGTGCTGCTAATACCCAGGTATTAAAGCTTATTAAAAGTATACCTGTCTCTTAGTTTTTGACATCAAAATTGTTCCAAGTCTTGTTAAGACTCATGTCATCCTGCATGGAAGGGAAGAAGAAGAAAAAAAAAAGAACCAAAAGTAACCCAATGGGAGGTTGAAGTGACTGAGCTATTGAACACCTAGCTGTGTGGATGGTTTTGTGGAGTTCTTCAATTTATCACAGATACAACCTCCCAGGAGAAAATTAATTTAAAATTCACTTCCCTTGCAAACTTGCTCAAGATACTGAAAATGTGAGAAAGTTGACAGAAAGAGAGCCAAAATAATTGTTGACTTCCTACGGACTTCCCTGGTTTCTATTCTTCCAATAAACCTGCACCTTCCGACAGCCATTTATGTCAACAGGACTTCTGAATGAAGGAGGCAAGTAA
>NW_007795508.1:0-1466 GCF_000696425.1 Galeopterus variegatus | reverse complement strand
TGGAACTGGGTGTACTTTGGGCTTTTTGGAAAGTCCCTCCTGTCTGGCAATGGAAAGTCTCAAGCACCTGGTATTGTTTACCAGAAAGGTTGGGGGTTGTTTTTTCCTCCACACAGTCATCCCTGATAACCTGCATTTTTTCACTCTTGGAAAATAGATTCAAATGTGTCCTCTATGCTTTAAGCCAAGTAAGAGAAATATCATATACTTGCAATCTAATTAAATTCTGTAAACCTTGTTGAGCATCTATGAATGCTAGGCTCTAGGCCTGATGCTAGAGATCTTTTGATAAGTAAGAAATGCTCTTTTCATCAAGAATATCACACTCCATTGGGGAAAAATAGAAACCAAACCAGCTATGCCAGTTGAATGATTTCTATGAAGGCACGCAAAATATATAGGAAACACAGAACACCTACAGCAGTCTGGGGGATTCTTGGGTAGATGAGGTCTGAAGTAAATCTTCAAGGACTGGTAGGACTGCAACCAGTAAGGGAAAAGAATTAATGTGAGAGTATATGGACATAAAGAACGTGGAAGCAGAAGACAGCATGGCTTAATAAGAGAACACTTTTATCAAAGGAGGGAATTGAGAGGAATTCCGAGGAAGCAAGGGTCTTGTATTAAGAAAGTCTTCTTTGTTTAGTTTTGTTTTCTTCTGGTCATGATAAACTAAGTTTGGCTTAATCTAAAAGCAACAGGAAGCAGTTTAACATTTTTAACAAGGAAGGTGGCCTGATTCAATTGTCATAGGGCAGCACTGCAGAATTCCGGAGAAAATGGATTAACATTTTTAACAAGGAAGGTGGCCTGATTCAATTGTCATAGGGCAGCACTGCAGAATTCTGGTATGAGAAGGAGAAAATGGAAACACGAGAACCAATTACTGGTCTATGACAATAGTTTTAAGGAGAAATGACAAGAGCTTATCTCCTAGAAAGACATGAACTAAGTCAGTCAGCAAATAACACTTTAATTCTGAGTTAAAAAGTAACATTAATCAAAATATCTCATTTTCATAAAATTATCATTTATCAAGGGGATAGAGATCGGTAATTCTTCAGGTTTCTAATATTTCTTTCCCCACTGTTAGGAGCCTAGTGGGAAGTTCATTTTCTGAGGACATAACAGCCTCTCCAAGAACAGGAGTCCACTTTGCTGTATGATATTAATTTTCAACCAATCAAGAGATCTATGAGAGACAATGCACACTTCAATGGACTAAAGGGGCACAATTTGCCAAGTTAAGCCTCATCCTGTAAGAGATCAGGCTCAGAATTTGCATTCAGAAGATCCAAATCTGTGACAGACGTAAGTCACAGCCTTCCTAAAACTGTTTATTTGCAAATTAGGGTTATTGCCAAATGTTCTATCTAGTTTTGAGTTTTCTAATAAGAAGCCAGAGACATCGTGTAAGTAGCCTGCAAACAGTAAATACTATAAGTAGAGTAAATATCACACAAATA
>NW_007795507.1:0-1466 GCF_000696425.1 Galeopterus variegatus | reverse complement strand
ATGAAATTCTGCCATCCACAGCAACAAGGATGAGCTTGGAGAAAAATAAGTTGAGTGAAATAAGCCAGGCACAGAAAGAGAAATACTGCATGTTCTCACTTATATGTGGGAGCTTTAGAGAGAGAGAGAGAGAGAGAGAGAGAGAACAAAATAAAACAAACAAAATTGTTAGTCTGTTTCTGTGTCGCTTTATAACGGAATACCTGAAACTGAGTAATTTATAAAAAAAAGAGGTTTATTTGGCTCATGATTCTGAGACAGTTGCATCTGGTACAGGCCTTAGTCTGCTTCCGCTCATGGAGGAAAGCGGAAAGCAGAAGGCAGCCAGTGGGTACAAGCACATCACATGGTGAAAGGAAGAGAGAGAGAGGAGGTGCCAGGTTCCTTTTAAACAACCAGCTCTTGTGGGAACTAACAGAGCAAGAACTCACTCACTACCCCCCCACCCCCAGGGAGGGCATTAATCTATTCATGAGAGATCTGCCACCCATGACCTAAACAGCTCCCAATACTGCCACATAGGTGATCAGATTATGACATAGGCTTTGGGGGGACAACATATCCAAACTCTATCATTCTGGCCCGGCCCCCAAAACTCAAGCCTTCTCACATAAATAATACAATCATTCCATCCCAACAGTCGCACACATTGCATATATGTACTGAAATATAACACTGCATCTCATAAATATGTACAACATTTCAATTTTAAAAATTTAATTAAATAAAATGTCCTTATAAATAAAGGCCAAACTGACAAAATGATAGCGTATGAAATAAAAAGAAGTTATATCAAAGAACAAAACAACAGAGAAAATTGGATCTATATGTCTAAAAAATGATTTTCATATTTAGTTTAAAAAATATAATACTGAAATGTATAACCAACAGAATATATTACTTACATATACATAAATGTATTAATACTATATTAATGGTAGGCATAATACCATTTATAGAACTCAGTTTTTCAGGTGTTGTACAACATGCATTACATATGTTATCTCTTTATTTATTTTTTTACCTAATTTAATTTTACTTCCCTAAACACATGATTATCAACAGAACCTATGCTGGTTTGTACTTACCATCATGTTAACCATTCCAACCATTAGCTTCCAAAAATGAATGAGACTTTTACCAAATTAAGCATGGTTAAAAAAAAACAAAATAAATATTCCAACATTTTTCTTATACATATATGAACAGAAACAGAAAAAAATAACTTCCCATAAATATTACAAAGTTCTAAATGACCATCCATTAAATATTATGTATTCATATCAAATATCAAATACTACATCCTGTATGAACCTTTTTTCCACATTTATTTGTGTTGGCTTCCCCTGACCCATGCCAGTTTCTCCAACCTCTACTGCACAAAACAAGTTACCTCTTCCTCTGTATGAGTATTTCCAATGAACATCTACATAATTCTTAGTAGCATTTCTCCATGTTTTTATAAT
>NW_007795506.1:0-1466 GCF_000696425.1 Galeopterus variegatus | reverse complement strand
ATGTTATTTGGAAACCCAAAGGAAAGCAAAAGGCATTCTTCCTCTGCCAGCAGTGGTGTGGGGGCTTTGGCAGTTGTGGGTCTTTTCAGGGACTGACAAGACCATTCCATCTGCATTCCACAACTCTTATCCAGATGCAGGGGATTTGTGATTTTAGGAGTGGTTTCCTGACCTCTGCATGGTAGCGGAAACCTCCTGATCTCTGGATCAGAGGTATGGTGCATGACAGGAAAATTGGTAAAGTCCTGCTTACCTTCTGCTCCTCCAAGCATTCCAATTATTTTTGTTTCTATTATTATCTTTTTTTAAAAAATCAACTTTAGGTGTCAAAATAATTCAATGCGGAAGAACAGTCTTTCCAACAAATCATGCTGGGATAACTAGATACCCACAGGTAAAAGAATGAAATTGGACCCCTACCTCACACTATATTCACACTACGTTTTACATATAAAAATTAACTCAATGGATTTTACATCTAAATGTGAGTTAAAGCTATAAAACTCTGAGAAGATTCACATAAGGATAAGTCTTCATGACTTTGGATTAGGCAATGGTTTCTTAGACATGACAAGCAACAAGCAACCAATGAAAACAATATATACGTAAATTATACTCCATCAAAATTAAAAACTTTTTGTGCTTCAAAAGACGCTATCAAGAAAGTGAAAAGACAACCCACAGAATGGGAGAAAATATTTGCAAATCATGTATCTGATAAAGATTCAGAATATAAAAAGAACTCTTACAACTCAATAATTAAAAGGCAACCCGGTTTTAAAGTGGGCAAAGCATCTGAGTAGACATTTCTCCAAAGATGGTATACAAATGACCAATAATCACCCAAAAAGATGCTCAACAGCTTTAGTCATTAGGGAAATATGAATCAAAACCACAATGAGATACATTATACCCATTAAGATGACTAGAAAGAAAAAGGCAAATAATAAGTGTTGGTAAAGGATGTGATAAAATTGGATGTTCCACATTGCTAGTGAGAATGTAAAATGGTGCAGCCACTGTATAAAACAGTTTAGTAGTTTCTCAAAAGTTAAACATAGTCACCACATGACTCAGCAATTCCATCCCTGGATATATACCCCAGAGAACTGAAAACTTATATCTACACGATAACTTGTACATGAATGTTCATAACAACATTATGCATAATAGTCAAAAAGTGAAGTGTCTGTTTTCTTTCACATTTTTATTGGATGTTCTATCTTCTTATTACTGATTTGTAAAGTCCTATGTCAGATATATGTACTAGAAATATTTTCTCCCATCCTGAAGTTTGTATTTTCATTTTCTTAATGATGTCTTTTAAAAAGCAAAAAGTGTTTCTTTTGGGCCGAGCCCGTGGCGCACTCGGGAGAGTGCGGCGTTGGGGGCGCAGCAGCGCTCCCGCCGCGGGTTCGGATCCGATATAGGGATGACCGGTGCGCTCACAGCGCTCACTGGCTGAG
>NW_007795505.1:0-1466 GCF_000696425.1 Galeopterus variegatus | reverse complement strand
GTAAAGTGCCTAGCATATGTACAAGAGACGGTGCAAATGATAATGCACATTTTCCTTTTAACGCAACTAATAAGGAATTAAATGAACTGTTGATTAACTTGTCCTGATCATTATATTCTGATTTAAGAGGAGAGAACTGTGAAGTTGTTGACCATTCAAATTTTTACATGTTATTTTTTTCTTAATTTGTTTTCATGTATTCCTAATTTTCAAACAGCGTTTGCTTTTAAAATATATTTTTGTGGTTTAAACATTCATGTTTAGCTCGAAGGATCCATGGAAATTTCTTGTCTATGGGTGGGTCTAACACTGATTGTTTTAGATGAAATTGTTTATTTTGCAGATAATTCAGTAACAATCCTGTTTTGACTTTCCTACTCTGGATAGTATCACGTTTTACAAATATGAATGAAACATGCCGATGTAAAAAAAAAAAAAGACACTTTCATTCAGAACAAACATAACCTTCCCAAATTATGAGGACCTGCTGCAGACCTGTTCATACAAACTGACTAATGTCTATAGCATATTTGGCTACAAAAATTGTTTGAACCATCAGCATAGCAGTATACAAAGCTTACTTCACAATGTGCCACAATTTAACTTTTGTGTTTGGGAAAGAATTGCAGGTCCACTCTGATCTGATCGAAAGCAAAGCCAGTTGATTTGGACTCATAATTTTGAAAATCTTCAACTTGATTTTGGACTTTAAAAACATTGAAGCATTAGAAAGTGTAATGGATTGAATTATAACTCCCCAAAAGTCACTGAAGCTTGAGTTGTGTCCCCCAAGTTTTATGTATTAGAAACATCGTCCCCACTGTGACTGTTAAGAGGGTAGGAAATCCTATTACAGTAATTGAAAGGTGGAGCCTTGAAGTGGTGATTGGATTGTAGGACCATGCAGTAGTGAATGGATTAAAATGGTGGTCAGGGGTGTGGTTCTGAGGGCTTAAAAAGGAGAGAAGAGTCTATCTCTCTCTCTGCTTCCACCATCTTGTAATGTGAGACCCGTGGGTCACTCTCACCTCAACCAGATGAACTTTGGACTTCCCAGCCTCAGAAACTGTAAGTAATAAATTTCATTTTCTTTATAAATTACCCAGTTCCATTTATTTTGTTATAAGCAACAGAAATGGGCTAACACAGAATGGGTGGATTCATCCTCTTAATTTTTGTGACTTGATTAAATTTCTTGCTATATCTCCTTTAAATATTTAAAAGGAGAAGCGTTTAGCTTCTTGCTTCTCTTTTTGTTAGAACATTGGCTGCAGATTGAATTCACCTGGGGAATTTTTACTATCCTGATGTCCAAGTCTCAGAACAATTAAATCAGAACTTCTGGGAATGAGGCACAGGCATCTGTATTGTTTTACGGCTCTCCAAGTGCTTCCAGTCAAGATTCAACACTTAGAAGAAAAAAGACAGTAGTTTTACTCAGGCGAGCATTAGTGTCACTTGGAGAC
>NW_007795504.1:0-1466 GCF_000696425.1 Galeopterus variegatus | reverse complement strand
CATTTCTATCTGAGACCTCCTCAGAATGGTCTTTACAGTCCATATTTCTATCAGCATTCTGGTGACCACCATCTAACCAGTCTCTAAAACATTCCAAACTTTCCCTAGTTTTCCTGTCTTCTAAACTTTCACCACGTCTAGACTTTTTCTAGCCTGTTCCTCCAAATTCCTCCAGCCTTTGCAGGCCTGTTGAAAACTGGTTGTCCATAAATGTTTGGGTCTATTTTGGAACTCTATTCTGTTCCATTCATTTGTCTATCTTGACACTACTGGTTCCTGTACCTAATTATTTTATAATAAGTCTGGTTTGGTTCTTCTTTGTCAAAGACGGTTTGGCTAGTCTGGATCCTTTGCATTTCCATATGAATTTTAGAATCAGTTTGTCAATTTCTCCCCCCAAAAGGCCTTCTACAAAAAGGATTTTGATCAGGATTTCATTGAATCTATAGATAATTTGGGGAGAATTAACATCTTAACAATATTGAGTCTCTGACCCATGAACCCAGTATATTTTTCCATTTATTTAATTTTCTCTAATTTTTCTCAGCATTGGTTTGTAGTTTTCAGGGTATATCTTGTGCATTTTTTTTTCAGATTTGTCCTTAAGTATTTCATATTTTTATGTTATTGTAAATGGCATTTTTAAAATTTCAATTTGCAATTCTTCTTTGCTACTGTATAGAAATACTGTAGATTTTTAAATATTGATCTTGTATCCTGCAACTTTACTGAACTCATTTATTAGGGTTAGTACCTTTTTTTGTAGATTCTGTGAAATTTCCTGCAGAAAAAATCATGTCATTTGCAAATGAATACAGCTTTATATCTTCCTTTCCAAACTGGAAGCCTTTTATTTCTTTTATTGCCTTATTGCATTGACTAGGATCTCCAACACAATGTTGAAGAGCAGGAAAGAGTGTAGATCTTTGTCTTGTTCCCAACCTGAGGAAATAATAATCTATACTTTCACTATTAAATATGATGCGAGTGTTGGTTTTCCATAGGGAGACTTAAAGGTCGAGGAAATCTCCTTCCATTGCTAATTTGCTGAGAGTTTTTATCAGGAAAAGATGTTGGATTGTGTCAAATAATTTTTCTGTTACTATTGAGATGCTCATAAGTGTTTTTTGTCAGTGTAGTGAATTACACTGACAATTAAACCGTTCCTAGAGCAGACTGTCCATGGTCACTATGTATTATCCTTTTTATATATCGTTGGATTCGATTTGATAAAATTTTGTTTAGTGTTTTGACTCTGTGGACATGAGATATGTTGCTCTGTAGTTCTGAAGTACTCCCTCATCTTTGGTTTTCTGGAAAAACTTGCAGAACTGGTGTTTTTTCTTTTTGAAATGTTTGGTGTCATTGACTTTCTCTCCTGATTTTCTGTTTTCTTTCACTGGTCTCCATCCTGGTCTTTATTGTTTCCTTTCTTCTGCTTACTTTGGGTTTTACTGGTTCTTCTT
>NW_007795503.1:0-1466 GCF_000696425.1 Galeopterus variegatus | reverse complement strand
AATAAAAAGGGTTTTTCTGATTTTATAACAGTTACCATACCTAGCATTTCATAAAAGTCCTATAATTTTAGGCTTGTTATTTGTACTGTTATGTCACAAAATATGACACAATCTGTTGCATGAGATTAACAATTTAAAATTTAGGCTTGTTATTTGTACTGTTATGTCACAAAATATGACACAATCTGTTGCATGAGATTAACAATTTAAAATTGGCTGCATTTATCCTAGAGGAAAACATCTGTTGCCCCTCTCTCCTTGGGTTTTTAAAAAATTTTTTTCCAAAATTAGTATATAAGCTTTGGTGTTTCAGGAGAAAAGTAGTTTACTTTTCATCCACAGATATTTCAATATGTTTATGCTATCAATTTCAATTAAGTTTTATTTCCAATTCAAATAAACTCTACGTACTCATATGGAAGGCATATTTGTAGAAGACTACTATAACGAATTCAAAGAAAAATGACAGAAAATATATTTCACGATTTGTGGACATTAAATAAGGTCAAGATTGGGGTGTTTGTGTCACTTTGAGGGCACTGTTACTTATCTCCATACACAAAATGGGGCTAAACAGAACTGTCTATATCACTGCAAAGCTGGAAAAACAAGGAATTTGAGGTATTGGAAGTGTCACAATTCAGGAAGAGTAGAGAAATCACCTGTTAAAATGATGCAGGAAAACCCAACTTAATCTTACCTGTATTTTTTCATGATGTTGGAAATCACACTTCTTTCCATCTATCTTTTGGCAAAATCTAAAACTTGAGTAACTTAGGCTTTTCTGGCCAACCAATAAATTCTTTGTGTGGCTACTCTTTTATCCCTTCATTTCACCCTAGTAAATCTGCATTCTCATAAGAACAAAATTTTTAGTCTTGAATGTTTGCAATTATTTAATTGATTTCCTGTTCTTCCCTGGTGATAACTTTTCTCTCAATCAGGGATGGCGTATTTCCCACTACCCTAACTAATTCATGAAAGCAATGTTATGAATTGTGATATTAATACTTCTTCACTTTCTTTTACAAATTATAGATTTGCCACAATCATTAAGATGACTTCATCAGATATTCATGCTGCCTCCTTCAGCATGGCTCTGTGTCCTTATTACCTTTATTCATTTATGTCCAGGAGAGCTTCAGCTGCTTCAGCGCCTTGTTCAGTTTCCTTGTAATTAGATGTGTTTTGTCATATATCTGAGAGACTACTGATCTCTTATCAATGTCTTATTTCTCTTCTAAATTTTGAAACATTATTCTTTATAATCTTTAAATTCCAATACATTTTACCTTTATTAGGTTTCACTCATCTACAAGGACAAATAATACTTGGATCTCATCACGCTGGCTGATGATTTGACTCTAAGATTTTAACCTTTAACATTTTTTGTCATCAGCAATAAGCTGGTGACGCAATATCTTTATCCCAAATTTGTATAAAACCCTCCTTGTCCTTCATTCTTA
>NW_007795502.1:0-1466 GCF_000696425.1 Galeopterus variegatus | reverse complement strand
GTGTTGCTCCCACACCTCGCTCAGCCAGTGAGCGGCCGGTCTGTATATGGGATCCGAACCCACGGCGAGAGCGCCGCCGCACTTCCCAAGCGGCGCAATGTAGCAGTGCGCCACCGGGCCGGCCCAAAATTACTTTTTTAAGTTACAATTTCAATCCTTGATAGTTATAGGACTATTTAAATTATGTATTTCATATTGAGTGAGTTGTTTCAGTTTATGCTCTTTAGAGAATTGGTACATTTCATCTATGTTGTTAAAGCTATGTGGGTAGAGTGGATGGTGGTACAGCCTTCTCATCCTTTGATGTTGTGAGGTCTGAAGCGATAAATCCTGCTTCATTCATGATATTGCAAATTGACTGTGTCTTCTCTCTTTTTTTTTAACTTTGTCATTCTTAGTAGAGCTTTATACCTTATACAGATCTTTGCAAAGAACCACACTTTATTTTGTTATTTTTTTTTTTTCCTCGTTGCTTTCTTATTTTCAGTTTCATTATCTTTATTACTTCCTTTCACCTGTTTTGGCTTTATTTGCTCTTCTTTCTCTAGATTCTTGAGGTGGAAGCTGAGATTATTGATTTGAGGATTTTTTCTCTTTTCTAATGTATTCATTCCATGCTACAAATTTTCATCTCAGCACTGTTTTGGCTCTGTCCTACAAACTTCTGTGTATTACATGTTAATAATTATTTAGCTCAATGTATTTTTCTGTTATTGATTTCTGATTTGATTTTATTTTGAGTAGAGAACATACTCTGTATGATTTCCTCTTTTTAAATTTGTTCCACATATGTACTATCTTGGCAAACTGTCCAGTGAACAAATGAAAAGAATGTGTATTCTGCTGCTGTTTAGTGGAGTATTCTATAAATATTGATTAGATCCTTTTGGTTGATGGTGGTGTTGATGTCTTCTATATGATTGCTGTTTTCTTAATTGGTTTATTAATTGAGAGAGGGATGTTACATTTTCCCACTAATTATAAATTTGCCTATGAATTTGCCTCTTTTTATAATCAGAATTTTATTATTTATTTTTAATTTTTTTATTGGAACATAGTTGATTGTACATATCTGAGGGGTACAGTATTAAATATCAGTACTTGTGTGCAAGATGTGATGTTCAAATCAGGATAATTAGTATATTCAACATTATGCAAAGTAATGAATTTTCGTGGCCCTTTACCTATCCCTCTTTTACACCCTCCTCCTCCCCCTTTCCCACCTCTGGTAAGCTCAGTTCTGTTCTCTTCTTTTGAAAGTTCAACAAATTATTGTGATCGATATCTATTTTTCTTCATGTTTCTTTATTATTTTTGTTTTCAGCTCCAACTTACAAGTGAGGACATGTGGTATTTCTTTTTGTGTACCTGGCTTATTTCACTTAATATAATTTTCTATAAGTTCATACATGGTGCTGCAAGTGGCAGTATTTCATTCTTTTTTATGGCTGAGTAGTATTCCATTA
>NW_007795501.1:0-1467 GCF_000696425.1 Galeopterus variegatus | reverse complement strand
AGCTTCAAACCTCAAGCACGGTGCCTTTAAATAAGAAAAATGAAAGAAATTAAAGTAGCATAAAATAAATTGCATTTACTTATATAAATGTAACATTCTTTCCCTTTTGTTGGATAATAAGAAAAAGAAGAAAGACTGTTTCCATTGGTTTGTGTTATGATGAACCTTAAAGAACAGCTCAGGTAAATGGCTAATATGACCTCGTGAATGACAGCTCAGGTAAATGGCTAATATGACCTCGTGAATGAGCAGTACTGACATATTTGCATCACAACCTGCATGCTTGTATGCAATGCATGTTGCTTTTAAATTGGTCTATATATTTGGCCCTGTAATGCTGCTTTTTTATACCTCTTGTGAAGACTCAAACATTTTTATTCATCTAGTTTCAATTACTAAATAACTGTGTCAATTACTAAATGAGCAATAAATTCAGCCTTTTTATTTCCAACAGACAGGGGTATTTTCATCATTTTTGACACACGAGGGGTTCCACCAAGATTGCTTTGAAAATCTTTGCTTGTCAGCACTCCAGGCACAGATCAGGCACAGACCACCCCCCATGTGGACTTACTGCCCTCCTTGTGCTTGAACTTGCCTGTGTTTCGAAACTGCTGGCAATTGAGCTAGTTTCAACAAAGTTTTGATCTCGGTCTAATTTCTTTGAGTTCTCATTGCTACATTTATTTTGTTATCCTAGGATTTGTAATCAATTAGATACTAGTGTAAGACGTATCTTCAAGGTAACAGGAACTAATGCTTTCCGTAAAGTAATTAGACCCTTCACTTTGGCAGTATACTACTGATAAGTAATTTGATCTAGGTCTTAGTATAAAATATTAGACTTTTGGTTTTGGAGATATAGCACTTGTTAAGTAACTTTGAAATTCACCTGATTATTTTTTCTGCTATTGTTTTTTCTTCTGTTGTTGTTTGTTTTTATGGACAAAGTATTATTTCAAGTGTTTTGTCCTGAGTTGCTTTTTTCTGTTGAATGTGTGATATAGTGACCTAAAGGGACTGAATGGAGGCATAAGACCTACTGATCTCCAGTCAAATCTACACCGAACCTGAGGCTTAATGATTGGATGGCCATTAGATTGCTTATGTTTTCTGAGAAAAGCTATTGGTCAGACTTTACCTTGGGTGTCCTGCAAAACCTCATGAGGGTGCTCTCTGTCTTGTTAGTCTGTGAAGGAAAATCATTTTGCTTAGTCTGTGTTCCAGGATGAACAATTGTTAAGTGATTGATTGTCAAGCTTCCTCCTAGCCTTTGCTTGGTTGGGGAAACCAGGACACCGCTCACTAGCACACCCTGTTGATAAAACACAGTGGCCCACTTTCTTGTTTGCATAGGGTCATCTATCTTAAAGTCTCTGCCTCCTCCTACAAGAACTTTTGCTGCATAAATAAATTTGCACTATAACTCTAATTATTGAACTTTCCTCAGTACATGACAAGAAACAA
>NW_007795500.1:0-1467 GCF_000696425.1 Galeopterus variegatus | reverse complement strand
AAAAAAAAAAAAAAATAGATGCCATATCATATTTCTGCTTATAATTGAGACAAGACAGAAACAGAAGAAATAATTTCCTATTACAAAAGTGGGGTAATGGGCATTGCTTTTTTCTTAATGCTTCATCAGCAGTGATTAGAAGAAGTTACTAACTACAGTCATTGGTCTCATTAATATACAAAAAACATGAATTGTATGACATGTCTGTTTAAACTAACAATACTTTGCATGTAGTGTTTCAGTGTCTTCACTATCAGACTAGAGCAGTGCTGTCCAATAGAACTTTCTAACATGATGAAAAGGTTCTAATTCGCCCTGTCCAATATGAAGTCACTAGCCCTACACAACTATCAAGAACTCTAAATGTGGCTAGTACAATTAGAGATCCAAATTTTTATTTAATTTTATATAATTCAAGTAGCCACACAGGTCTAGTGGCTACCATATTGAACTGTGCAAGTCTAGGAAAACTCATCCTGGAACAAAAGGATAATATGGAAAAGTGAGTGAGAAGCACAAAGCAGGTGAATAAGAAAATCATCAAGAATGGATGAACTCAAATGAGGCTTGGGGTCACCCATTTCTTAGAAGGAGCAGAAACTAAGTCAAAATCACATATTTTCATTTTGATTTTCTAAGTATGTTCACATTTAAGCTATTTAGCATACTTATCAATCCATTCCAAATGGAGGTTAATCATTTTAGTCATTTTTAAGAATAAGAGAAAATACAATACTTTATCACATTCCATAGTAAATGCTGGCCCCAGCCTTTTCAATATTATAGTAACTCTTTTGGCTATTGTTAAGGAAATCCAAGCAAGATTGAGCAAAGTGGAAATTATAATTCAGATTCTGTGCGCAGAGTGTGCAGACCAGGTAAGTAACACATGCATTCCCTTTAAAAAGTGTTACCTGTACAAGGTCCATTTCTGCTTGAGTGGAACACACATTGTATTAATTTTTATACTGAAGACTTGCATATACATTAAATTCATACAAATTGTGAATTTTTTTAACCATATAGAGTAGCTTAGTTGTCAAGATATCTTAGCAGTAATTTTAATGGTAGACATGAGAACTAATTAAATAACTTATTAATATTTAATAAGAGGCAATAATTCAGAAGAAAGGGAGATTCTTATTTCTGTTAGCATGGGTGAATCTGTGCTTGACCTCAGAAATTTAAATGTGTAATTAGGGGAAAATATGTTGGAGGGAAATTAAGAATTTTAAGCATGAGAACACACAGAACAGAATCATTTTGTCTGTTTTCTATACTTTTAGCAAAATTAATCTAAAAGACAAAAAACCACCCCTTTAGGCATCTATTAATTAAATTACTAGATTTAATAATGAAGGATGCATATATATCAAAAGACAATTTATTCACTTAATGTCTAAGGTACCTAATGATGTTTGAACTTTGATTATTACAATATAATGGAATTTTAACTTGATTTTACAT
>NW_007795499.1:0-1467 GCF_000696425.1 Galeopterus variegatus | reverse complement strand
ACTTGGAAATGTATTTGAATATCTAAATGGGTACAGACATCTTAAAAGTTTATTTCTGTTTTGTTGCGTTCCTTGTAAGGTAAATAAACCATCTGCAGCATATTTATTATAATTGTATTTTTACTCAAAGACCATATTAATTTTATCTATTTGATTAATTCTAAACAGATTAATAAGTCTGAAGTCAATACCAAGTGGAAGAATAGTAGAGAAGGATGAAACACAGCTCCTTTATCCACAGGACACTCAATCTCTAATCCAACAGATGGCACAGCTGGCTTGTGAGACAGAAATTGCAGCAAAAATACACATATAAATAACAACATCTGTAATATTGTTTCACTGCCCAATATTCTCAAAGGGAATGACTAGGGACAATATCTAATAAGATAAAATTTTACCTTCCTTTTTACCCAGAATAAATATCTACACTGTTATCCAACTTGATTACTACATGGAATCAAAGTTTTGGAAGCTGACAGAACTTAACAGTGCCTTTAATATTAAACACTGAAAAATACATATATGCACAAATAGAGTCAGAGAATAGCAATAGTGAACATTTGTTAAACACTACCTCAGTCTGTGTGGGAGGTATCATTATCACTCACATTTTACAAATGAGGGAAATGAAGGGAGATGAAATAACTTGCTGATGTCACACTTGCAGCCAGATTAATTTGCTTTTGTGTTGACCTTAGAAGGAAGCTTCTCTGGCCATCTCTGTCAACATACCCACACTTCTAGTAAATAACATTGACTAGGAAATTTTAACTCTGTGCTTTTTCTCCTCCTTCAACCCTATGCTTTATCCCTTACACACATTTGAATCTGTGCACAAAGGCCCACATGCCACCATCAAATAAGTTTTCAGTACATGCTCTTGTCACATCCTCATGTTAAGTCAACTATACAGTGACAAGTCAGCCCATAATTCACAGGGGTGATGCTATAGCATAGGTTGTTTTAGTGCATATGATAAGTTTTGAATTTTATTTGATCAGAATTGTCTATTATAAAAAAAGCAATTGTGTGATAATAGTAAAAAAAAAATTATTTTAAACTCAAAACTCTATTTGTCTTTCAGGATTTTAGAGTAGTCTGACTAATGACTATCCAGAGATTGCAAAGAAAGTTTTGAAAAAGTAATTCACAACTACTTACAATTTGTGATTCAAGATATATTAAAAGAATTACACAATAATAAAAACAACACTGCTACCAAAATAAAAGAGGAATTGGCTCTTGAGGCTGGTAAGACATTTTAACATCTATACAAAACCATCCCTTAAATTGTGTTTATTTAAAACAGCTCATTGTGCTCAATGATTGACCTAATAAAAAGTAAATATTAAAGAAAAGCCAACATTTATTGAGCAATGCTATTGTTATAAACCTTTATATTTACTATCTCATTCAGATTTAATAATAATCACATTAATCCCATTTTACAAAAGAAAAAAAAAA
>NW_007795498.1:0-1467 GCF_000696425.1 Galeopterus variegatus | reverse complement strand
AATGGTCAGCTTTTTCCCTGCTGGTTTATTAGCTAAGTTGTTTGAAATTGGTTAATGTCTTTTGAAATGACACACACTAGAAAATACTCATATATGATATAAAACTTGGGGTTTTCTTTATTTTGAGATAAACACAATAACTAAATTTTGGTGATTTGCGATTTGCTAAAATACAGATATGAAGGAATATACGTATGTGAGATGTTTGCATTTTATTGGTAAATAATATGCCTTGCAATAGTGGAAAAGATAAAGTGCTTTATAGATTCTCAAACTGTAGGGGCTGGCCTGTGGCTCACTCAGGAGAGTGTGGTGCTGATAGATTATCAAACTGCTACATTGTTTAGACACATATTAACATGTTCTTCTTGTGTGATATAAAGCAAACATGTAAACCTGTCTGTATCTTTAAATACGTATTTAATTTATAAGATTTAAAAGAAGCTTGTAGGAAGTGTCAGAACCTTTATTATTATTACTATTAATAAAATAAAATACCTTATTCTCATGTTTTTTTTAAAAAAGAAAAAGCTAGCCAAGTACTTCATGTAAATTTGGAGGTGTTGAATAAAATTACTAGGAGGCCTTTTCTCCCTATATTGGAAAACACACAAAACACACACACACACACACACACACACACACACTCACACACACACACACACACACAGTTTTTCTGTGTTTAGAAGTTCTATATAAGGAATTAATGTGTGGACACTTTACATAATACCTTGCAGTTTTACAGCCAAGTGTTTGTGGGTGCTGTTTCCAGTTCCACTCTCCTTACTCACAAAAATGTACTTAAATAAGAAAAATATACTCTCTAATGTGAAATCCGAAAACATTTTCTTTTTTACTTGCTAGAATTTTTCCTATGATGAGTTTTCCTCAACATATCAGAAGAAACTAATGACTATGTATGATTTTAATTTCTCCTAAGAGCTAATTGATTTTGTTAATTCATTAAGATCCCCTCCAACTCCCTTATGTCACACAGGTAATAAAGGCATTGAACCAAAATTTTTTTCTTCCTATTCTGCAGGATAATAATGCAAGCATTATCTCTTACATATTAAAGAATGGAATAATGTAATTAGCTTCTAAACAGTTAATACTCATAATGAATTATCTGTACTTTCAGTATTTAACTTCTGTAATTTTAGGGATGTTTTCTCTGTGTTTTATGTAAGTTCTCTGTGCAGGTTTCAAATTTGGAAAAGAGATAATGCTGCTTGGAAAGACGTTTAACAGTGTTATAAACATTGTATGCATAAAAATCACAGCTCTTCGCCAGTAGGTTTTATATGATGCCCATTATTTTATCCTGAAGAAGAATATAGCTCACTGGTAGAAAATAATAACAAGTCCACAATTTTTTACTTAGGGAAATATTTTATGAATAAAATGTTAGGTGTTTTCAAGTTAATTTGACAGGGTTGTCAATCTAGGATATCGCTGAGTGCAGGT
>NW_007795497.1:0-1467 GCF_000696425.1 Galeopterus variegatus | reverse complement strand
GTAGCTATTATTATATCAGATAAAATAGACTTTAAAGCAAAAATCATAAAAAGAGATAAAGGCCATTATATAATGATAAGAGGATCTATTCATCCAGAAGACATAACAATCATAAATATATACACTTCCAATGTTGGAGCAGCCAGATTTATAAAGCACTATTAGATTTATAAACATTATTAGATCTAAAGAGTGAGATAGATGCTAACACCATAATAGCAGGGGATCCGAACACCTCACTCGCAACATTGGACAGATCATTCAGGCAAAAAGTCAATAGAGAAACACAAGATCTAAACAACACTTTAGACCAATTAGACTTGGGAGATATCTACAGAACATTCCATCCAACAACCTCAGAATATTCATTCTTCTCATCAGCACATGGATCACTCTCCAGGATAGTCCACATGTTAGGTCACAAAGCAAGTCTCAACAAATTCAAAAAAACTGGAATTATTCCATGTATTTTTTCAGACTACAATGGATTAAAATTAGAAATTAATAACAAATGAAACTCTGGAAACTGTACAAACACGTGGACATTAAACAATATTCTACTTACTGACATATGGATCCAAGAAGAAATTAAACAGGAAATCAAAAAATTTCTTGAAACTAATGAAAATAATGACACATCATACCAAAACCTGTGGGATACTGCAAAAGCAGTACTAAGGGGGAAATTTATCACATTAAATGCTTACTTCAGAAGAAGGGAAAGATGGCAAATAAACAACTTAATACTTCATCTTTTTTTTTTTTTCCTTTTTTGTCTCTTTTACTGACCGGTAATGGGATCGCAACCCTCGGTGCCGTGTCCGCACCGCGCTCAGCCAGTGAGCGGGAACCGGTCTCCACATGGGATCCGAACCCTCGGCGGGAGCGCCGCCGTGCTCCCCAGTGGTGCACTCTCCCGTGCGCCACCAGGCCGGCCCTAATACTTCATCTTAAAGAACTCGAAAAACAAGAACAATCCAAACCCAAAGTTAGTAGATGGAAAGAAATAATTAAGATAAGGGCAGAACTAAATGAAATAGAAACCCCAAAATGATAGAAAAGATCAATGAAACAAAAAACCTGTTTTTTTTAAAAGAGGGATAAATAAAATTGACAAACCTTTAGCAAGAAGAGAGAAGACCCAAATAACAAAAATTAGAAATGAAAAAGGTGATATTACAACTGATACCTCAGAAATAAAAGGAATCATTAGAGACTACTATAAACAACTATATGCCAACAAATTTGAAAATCTGGAAGAAATGGATAAATTTCTGGACACATACAAACTACCAAAACTGAGGCAAGAAGATGTAGAAAATCTGAACAGGCCAATAACAATAAGAGAGATTGAAGCTGTTATCAGAAGGCTCCCAACAAAGCAAAGCCCAGGACCGGATGAGTTTACTGCAAAGTTCTACCAAACCTTCAAAGAGGAATTGATACCAATTCTCTACAAACTATTCC
>NW_007795496.1:0-1467 GCF_000696425.1 Galeopterus variegatus | reverse complement strand
TGATGGACTGAGGGCTTCAGTTTCAAATGAGCGGTTGGCTGGAGGACTCCCTCAGTTCTTTGCTACATGGGCTTCTCCATAAGACAGCTGGCTTCATCAGTGAGCATGGAAGAAGGTACGAGTACAAGCAAGGGGGAAGTCACATTCTTTTGTTACCTTATCTTGGAAGTGACAGCCCATCTCACTTTTGCTGTAGCCTATTTGTTAGAAGCAAGTTGCTAGGTGTAGCCTGCACGCAAGGGGAAAGGATCATACAAGGGTATGGACACTGGGGACCATTTCATAGAAGCTGCTAACAACACTTAACCAATTTTTCTAAAACTAACTTCTGTTTTTGGGAGATATCCATGGACAGTATACAAATTTACTGAGATTATTTGAGTATGGAGATTTCCCACCTGAAGCCAACTATCTTTTCTTAGGAGATTATGTAGACAGAGGAAAATTAGGAGATTATGTGGACAGAGGAAAGCAGTCATTGGAAACCATTTGTTTGCTATTGCCTTATAAAACCAAATATCCAGAGAACTTCTTTCTCTTGAAAGGAAACCATGTGTGTACTAGCATCAATCGCATTTATGGATTCTCTGATGAATGTAAGTGAAAATAAAAACTTAGAAAGTGATAAATGGAAACATTTCCTAATATATTTCTGGTTTAAAAAAGTTCTTTCAATTCAGAGTATTTTCAAAATATGATCTACCAGGCATAGGCTCAGGAAGAAGAACCTGAATCTGGGATACATGTCACTAATTAAGTTGGTTCCTTGGGATCTCCTTGGTCATTGTGTTTCAGATTGACGGCAGTTTACGTGCCTAAAGAGGCCCTCTTTTAATCAGTTTACCTGAAAATGGAGGTCACTATAGACAGTGGCTTCTGTTTTTTGTGTGTCCATTAAGTTTTAGCTGTCACCATTTTTGTGATATGACAGAAGCTCTTTATTAGCCCTGTTGCAAGAACTATCGAGAATTTCTGTGAAACTTTTTAAAAGTTGAAGTTTATTATTAGAATTTTAGTTTATGCCTACAAATCTAGAGAGAAAAGGGTGTTGAATACTCTGGAATATCCTTATATTATTGTACATTTTTTCATCAGTAGGAAATCACTGATTTGCTGCTGTGTAGTAGTGTTTTCAAATGCAATAACTAAATTATCTTTCTACATTTGATATTTTGGTTTTGTTAGATATGTATGGGAATGATTATTTGTTTAGTTAATTATAATATAGATAATTAATTATAATATAGAGTCACAATGATTTTCAAATTGAATTCATTTTTTACTGCTGAATTCCTCATTAAAGTCTACTTTTGCTTATTTCCATCCTTCAATATGGTAGAGTCCTATTTGAACACATATCTCCTGATTCATATAATAACTTGACAAATGTGGAGGACGTTTTATATATGCCTGGCACTATTCTAAGTGCTGGGAATAAAGCAATACATGAGACAGATGACCTCTACT
>NW_007795495.1:0-1467 GCF_000696425.1 Galeopterus variegatus | reverse complement strand
TTTTCGTGACCGGTAAGGGGATCGCAACCCTTGGTGTGGTGTCATCCGCACTGCGCTCAGCCAGTGAGCGCACTGGCCATTCCTATATAGGATCTGAACCTGTGGCGGGAGCGCCGCTGCACTCCCAGCCCCGCATTCTCCCGAGTGCGCCACGGGCCGGCCCTGAATGACAGATTTTTAGTGGACTTAAAAATTATTCCTAGTAAAAGTAGGATGGTTTAAACTGTTGACATTTTACAGTGAACATAATGCGAAGGTGCTGTAACTGGGCAAAACATATTCAAAATGTTGGGTAGTATTTTGTTTGCTATGCATCTCATAAAGGCAGATGACTTCATTAGCTGGTGATTTTACCAATTCTGGAAACTTTGATAGTGAGTGCAAAGGACTCTGCATGGTAGACAAGATCGTTGGAAGTAGATGACCTGGTAGTAAATAGTGAAGTTCACAGCAGAAGTTCACAGGCCCATGCCGGCCCTTTCCCAATGTGCTGTGACACATTTTGAGCTCTTCCATTTTAGCTAACATTATCCACCACCCAGTTTCCCAATTAAATTTCAGACTCGGGCAAAAGCCTGTAATTCTATTTGTTTTGGGTAAATTTAGCAAGCTGCTCCTGATTACACCTTAGCCAGCGACCATCTGTTGACTGGCGTGCCTCTCCGAGGAGTGGGTTCTGTAGGCAATGAATGTGAAGAGGATGGAGCGAGGCTGCTTTAGTAAGCAGATGCACTGCATCGGGGATAGTCCTTCCCGCCTTTCAATCTGCCAGCTCTCTGTATTGATGGAGTGTTGTATGCCTGCAAGTCATTCTGTCCTGAGGCAAGGAGAAGTGCTCTCCTAGGGCCCATTTATCAAGTGCTTCTGCTGGCATTTGATGGAAAGAAATTTAGAAGTCATAGTTTGATACACTTAGAGCACGGCCACATTCTCCCTTGCATGTCCCAAGTATGTATGTATCTATATGTGTATGTATGTATATTTCAACCCCGTGTACCTGCTTTTCAACAGCTCTAGTCATGTTCTGTCAAAAGCCTCACAGACGAAACAATAGGATACAGCTGTGCTTTGTAATATAACATAAACCTACACAGTGTCAGGATCACAATTCTTTTAAAGCGCTGCTTCCCCTATTAAAATGATTGCTGGTTCATTTGCATCAGATGGGGAAGATGTGCTAGATAAATTCAGAATGTTTGGGAACAGTGTTGATGCTGACGGCGGCATGGTGAGGATTCTTTCTAAATGGTGATATCATCAGCTCATAGCTAAGATGAGGCTGGTCTAAACACAACAGAGACAGCAGTTTCTTGTACTGAGGCATGAGGGGAAATGGATAAAATGAACATAAATTAGCTTCATCTTGTTTTCTAAAAGAATTGAAGAGGGAAAGGAAGGGAAGGAGGCAGTGGATTGCTAGGGTGCTTGAAAACTGGAATTAAATCAGTGAAGTGAGAGGATTGGTTT
>NW_007795494.1:0-1467 GCF_000696425.1 Galeopterus variegatus | reverse complement strand
ATAATTTGGGGTAAACTATTTATATTGAATTTTATATGAAGTTTATAAAGCCTTATAAAATAATGTTTCCATGTAAAATGCAAATGATTTATAGTCTAAGTTTAAAATTTAGTAAACATTAAAATTTATTTAGTAAAATAGCTCTTATTAAGCCAGACATTGTAGCAAGCATATTGCAAATCGTATGTTATTTAAAATTTACAAAAACCTTAGGACATTTCAAGTACCCGTATTTTACAGATGAGGAAACAGAGGTACAGAGAGGTTAAGTGAGGTGCCCAACACTGCTCCAAGTGGTTAATTCATATTTCAAACCCATGCAGTCTGGCTCCCAGAGTATGAGCTCCATGCTATTGTAAGAGTATCTGAATAATAAAATTGTCAGTAATAATTTTTTATCTTAGTATTCCATGTCTTGGTATTGCACAAAAGGAGAGTGGGAATGGAAGATGAGTTGCCTGGGGAAATTGAAATGAAAGTTTCATTTCCTCTCTTACTTCACAATGGGAGATAGTTTCAGGTAGAAGGTCAGCCAGAGTACTCAGCATGGGTGATTACTTTAGCACTTTGCTCTCAAATTTAACCTTTCTCCTCAGTTGGAAGGGGCTTTGAAATCTCCAGGGAGGATTTACTTCTCTTTGTTGTCGACAAACTGTTACGCATATTAATTAATTTGGAAATTGACATATGAAAAACTGAACCTTCCATGCAATAATTCACACGGAACCAGTTAAATCTCTTCCTACTTGTTGATTCATGATTGGGAAAGCAACACCTTTGGGAAAAATTGGGGAATCAGACATCAGTGGGAAGGGGAAAAGGATAATAACTATATCCAGAAAAACCTGTCGGATCTAGGGCTAATCGAAGGAGAAAAACCACAGCAGTTAGTAAATGTATCATTTAGAATAGTCTTAATTATGCTGTGGTAATAAACACCACCAATATCTCAGTGGATTAAAACTATATTTCTTTTATATTTCTTAATACTAATAAAAGTCAGATGAATACTTTGTTCCACATTTGTCCTTTCTCAAAATTTCAGGTCAAAGGATTCTCTACCATCTGGAGTATCACTGGTTCAAGGGTAGGGGAAAGGAAACCACAAATTGTGTACCAGCCTTCAATGGCTTCCCCTAGAAGTGACATCTGTCTCTCACATTTTACTAGAATGAGAATTTAGCCAAATTTAACTTCAGAGGGGTGGAGAAATACAATCCTACTATACTTCCAGAAGGAAATACATGAAGAATTGCACTAGAACTACTACCACAAACCTAATATTAAATCCCACCAAATAATATCAGAACATGTTTTTCAAAATCTATAGTGTACAGTTAAATGTCATATAATTGAACTCTCTAACTTTAAACTTTGGTGCACTGCAATATGGATAAAGAGCTTTTCATTTTAAGAGACATATTACATAGGAGAGGTTATAGACAAGTTTCTACTGGAAACTGAATA
>NW_007795493.1:0-1467 GCF_000696425.1 Galeopterus variegatus | reverse complement strand
TCCATTATATCTTATGATTTATAAACTTTGTTTATCATTGGTAAATATAATTACACATCAAACAATTCATTTATAAAATTATTTCTTTAGGTAGGTTTATACTCACCAGATATGTAATATTAAACAAAACAAAATGAAAGCTAAGATTAATGGATATTTAGTATATTTATACCATGTCTTATTTCAGAGAAGTTTTAAGATGTACTAAAATGAGATAAAATAAAAAGCACAATGAACAAAATAAAATAAAATATAATAATTAAAAAAAAACAAATATTAAAAGAAAAGGACAATGGAAAGATGATGAATTCAAGAGAAAGGACAAATGAGGGTAGACCCAGGCAAACTCTTTTCAGTTATGTATTTTCCAGTTGTGGATTTTGCTAAAGAAAAGAAAAAAGTTTCACAATGCCCATAATGGAAAGCAAAAAACATAACATTTAAAAGAAAAATCATCTGTTCTTGGTCTTAAAACCAGAAATTATGGCAGTGAGATGTTTTTAAGAAACATCCTTAACTTACGAAGGAGATGAAGTTCATGGTGCTGTTTATTATACAGTCCTTTGATATAGACCCCTCCAAAGTCACTATTTAGCAGACATAATTTATACAGGATGCCAAATGCATACATTGCAAGGTTGTGGTACTCTCTTTGTCCTGCTACTCAGATATAGAGAAAGTGAATTTAGAGTACTGTCTCTACATTTTGAAAGATAAAGCTTGATAAACCTTTTTCCTAGCAAAATGAGCAAATGCCAAACACACAAAATTTTATAAACATATTTAGGATATTTATGGTTTCCCAAAGCCAGGGTTAACCACTGATGGTTAAGACCAAAGGGTTCCCTATGAGTTTGATCATGAAAATCACTGGGGAGCAGTTTTTAAAAATGCAGATTCCTTGGGCCAACCCTGAGGCTCACTCAGGAGAGTGTGGCACTGGGAGCGCCAAGGCCATGGGTTTGGATCCTATATAGGGATGGACGGTGCCCTCACTGGCTGAGCGTGGTGCGGGCGACACCATGCCAAGGGTTGCGATCCCCTTACCAGTCACACACACACACACAAAAAAGCAGATTCCTCATCCATCATTCCACACATACTGAATGAGAATTGAGGGACAGGGGAGAAGTGGAAACGGGGGCTGGGAATTTCTATATTTAGAAAGTGTACAGGTAAATATTGTGGTCACTCAGAATCCAGAATTACTGAGGAAGAAAGGGCTGCCAGTCTTCAGACCATCTTCCATATACAAAATAGATTAGACTTAATCCAAAAGGTAAAAACTAAAAGACAAAAGGTAACATGTGCAACATTAACAAAGAAAACAGTAGATCACTTTTATTTAGCTCTTAATACATGTCCACTAATTCTCAATACAGGTGATCTCAATAATTTCTCAGCTTAACAAAACATATATAACAGGCGTTATAATTTCCATCATCCCCCAATTGTTACATAGGAGAA
>NW_007795492.1:0-1467 GCF_000696425.1 Galeopterus variegatus | reverse complement strand
TGCTGCATATGCAAGACACAAAACATGGGTAGGAAGAGTCTTGGCTTCGAGGACCTTAGGCGAATGATTTTGATAGTGGGCAAAATAAAGATGTGCACCTGATGCGACCTCCAGCTGGGGACCTTGCCATGCTCACACACGTGCTAGGACTGGTGTGCTTATTGCAGAGGGTGGGTTATGGGAGCGGTGCCCAGATGGCTGACTTCGGCAGCAAGTGCAATCAGCATCAGTGCAAGGAGGCTGTGAGGTGGGTGGCCAGGCAAGCTGGAGAGTGTGCGACCAAACTAGATGGGGTGCAGAGCAGACCATGCAAAGATGCAACCGGAGCAATGCCCATTCGCCTGTGCTGGGGGCGGTCAGAGGGCGATTGCAGAACTGAGTTGGTGAAGGTGTAAGGAGTCTTAAGGGGAGACAAGGGCTCGTGCAGCTCTCCCCAGGGAAGCAGTGAAAGCACCAGAGGATGAATTGAATCCTGAAAGAGGGGTCAGTTGGAGACCAATGCTGTTTTATGCTGATTGAGATAAATATGCTATCCAAATATGTATTAGAGATTCTTCTCCTAAGATTATATTCTCATGTGTGTGTGCACACATTTCCTTTCCCTGAAAAATAAAAGTTTAGGCTATGCTGATATGTTTTTGGTTCAGACAGTGAGACTATTTTGGCATAAAATATACAACGAATTAAAAAAAATTGTTTTGGTTGGTATAGCTGGGTGAGAATAGTGTCCTGTTTCTGACACTTCATTCAGTTCCCTACAGAAATGAGAATTCATCCCATAAGCTTCCCATAGAAGGACTTTAAGAAAGAGAACACTCCCAGAGGTGAGGTCTTGGTTGAAAACACGGGCACTCAGAGATGAACAGCAGCAGCAGCAGCAGGAAACTGTGATGATCGCAGAGCCAAGGGGTGGGGGAATGCAGCTGCCTTTTGAGAGCAGTGGTCCGGGACTGGGCAGGGGCAAAGATACCTGTGGAGGTGTGAGCCAGACCAGATGCAGGCCAAGGTACCCTGACCACTCCCAGGCCCCACCCTCTTCTCTCTGTCAGGGCTTCCCATTGGCTGAACCCACCCAGAAGCCAGCTGGTGACGGGTCTGGATGGTGCAGTTTGCAAGGGTCAACCTTCCAGAGAAAGAAGCAAGACCCAAGAGAAAGGAGAGTGGGTCCGGAATGGCTGACAGATACTACTCTGCCAAATACCTAGGTAAACAGGACAAACTGATTCAGAGAGTGAAGATTAGACTGCTATTTATCTGGTTGGGACTTAGAATTAATGCATAGCCAATACAATGTGGACATCCCCTCTCTTCCTTTGGGTGCACACAGCCCTAATGCACAGGTCTTGCTAGAGAAGAGGATCGCAGCTGGTGAGGCCCATCCACTGCACCCCATTTGTCCCTTTCTAACTTCTTCCCGAATCTGAATAGAACAACTGAAAATATGGGGAGCAGAGGTTGTCATCATCA
>NW_007795490.1:0-1467 GCF_000696425.1 Galeopterus variegatus | reverse complement strand
TATGCACCATTCCCCTATCCTTGTCAAGTTGTGGAACCCTTCTTTGTTCCCCAATGTCCCACAATACCCTATCACTAACAAATACCTAATAGGCTTAAAACCCATCATAAACAAACTCCTTCCTTCTCATCTCTTATGGCCTACCCAGTCACCTTTTAATACACCCATCCTTCCAGTTATAAAGCCTAATGGCTCATACCATCTAGTTCAAGACCTCAGAGCCATTAATGCAGCCATTTTACTCATAACCCCAATTTTTTTCTAACCCCTATACTCTTCTATCCACAATCCCAACAACAACCCATTTCTTCTCTGTACTTGACCTCAAAGATGCCTTTTTTTTCCTATCCCCTTACACCCTTCCTGTCAAAACCTGTTTGCTTTCACTTGGACTGATACTGATATGCATCATTCCCAACAACTCACCTGGACAATACTACCTCAGGGGTTTCAGGATAGCCCCCACTTCTTCGACCAGGCCTTAGCTCTAGTCTTTTCTGAACTTCCTCCAACCTCTAGCACTTTAATACAATATGTGGATGACCTCCTCCTTTGTAGCTCTTCTTATGAGGATTTACAGGCCCACACTGTTGCTCTCCTTAATTTCCTGGCCTCCAGGGGATATTGAGTGTCCCCCTGCAAGGCCCAAATTTCTTCTCCTTCAGTCACCTATTTGGGAGTCCACCTCACCCTCAACACCAGAGAAATAATGGTGAATCATAAGAGTTTAATTTCTGAACTCCCTACTCCTACCACAAAGGATGAAATCCTTTCTTCCTTGGGGCTTGCAGGTTATCTTTGCCTATGGATTTCTTTGGTGTACTAGTGAAACCACTTTATGAGGCAGCCAAAGGGGATCCTGCCATTCCCTTAGATCCCACAAAGCCCATTCATTCTCCCTTCCAGTCATTAAAAGCTGCTCTCCTTGAAGCCCTACCTCTATCCCTCCCAAACCTATCTCATCCTATACATCACTGAAACCCAAGGATTGGCAGTCAGAGTTTGGGGACAAGAGGCAGGAGATATCTTCTCCACTGTTTCATACCTTTCCAAACAATTGGACACCACAGCTCAAGGATGGGCTCCCTGTTTACAGGCCTTGGTGGCAGCCGCCCTTTTAACACAAGAAAGCTCTAAACTAACTTTTGGACAACAAAAAGTCATTTGTTTCCCCCATCATCTTCAAGACCTTCTCAGCCATAAGGCCATGTTAATTCTCTCCCCTTCCCATCTACAACTTATCCACCTTACCTTCATTGAAAATTCCCCGTTCTCCTTTAAACCTTGCCCTCCCTTAAATCCAGCCATTCTCATCCCAAAACACTCACAACCCTTAGGACATAACTGCACAGAGGCTCTGGACCTTTTTCTCAATCCCTTTCCACACATTTCCCTATACCCTATCACGCGGCCTAGCCTACACCAGCCCCAATCGTTGGGCAAGGTAGAAAATGCCAGTCACCTCAT
>NW_007795489.1:0-1467 GCF_000696425.1 Galeopterus variegatus | reverse complement strand
CAATAAACTGGCAGAAATTAGAGGATGTCAGAAAAAGCACAGGACTAAACCGTGAGGTGAATGGTCAAGTCCAAGCTCCATTGTTTTTCTGTCATTTAACATTTGGCAAACCAGTGTGCTTCTCCAATAGCTGCTACCACATAAGACTATTAAAAAAATAAATGAGAAAATAATGCCCATGTAGATACCTTACATTCTCACTGCATGTGAAGCTAAAAATGAACTGGTGCCCAGCAAGGTAGTCAAGGATTTCCATGGAGGTCAGGGTAGCACAGTGAAACATGTCCCATATGGACAGGTCTGCAGATGGCTAGGAAAGAAACAAACTCAAAGGACCTGAAAGAAGGAAATCCACTGAGACTTTACGGGAAGTGCAGGAAGTAAGCCAACCTACACTTATGCAAGGCCATCTATGTACCAGGCACAGTGACACCATAGACAGAATAATAAAAGGATTTGTTTTCATTATCTTTTTTTATAAAAGTTTAGGATATGATGCACAAATCTGTAGGCTTCTAACTCTGCAGGCGATGTCAAGTAGAGATTTCCAAGATGTAGGATAGATTGAGTGCCCAGCATCTGTCCTGTCCGCTCCCCAACCTGGTTATAACGTTTAACAATTCAACGTTTTAAGTTGCACCCAACATCACATGCTATCTCATTGTCTAAGGGCTGGAGAGTATTTTATAACTTTCCAAAACATAAAACCAGATGCTACATGAAGTAAGCAGTATATACTGTGAAGCACAAGAAGTGGGTCAATTCACTTTGAGCATGAAAAGGACATTGTTAACATCAAACCCCCAGAAGCAGAGAGTAGAATGGAGGAGGCCAGGGGTGGGGAGCAGGAGATATGGGGAGATGTTGGCCAATTGGTCCACAGTTTTAGTTACAAGATAAGTAAGTTTTGGAGATCTAATATAGAACCTTCATATAGTAGCATTGATAATAATACTGTATTATTTACTCAAAATTTTCTAGGAGACATGTTTGTAAGTGTTCTAACCTCAGGGGGAAAAAAAGAAAATGCTAATTATGTGATTATATGGGGTGAAAGATATACTAATTACCTTGATTGTGGTGATTTACACTTCACAATGTCTATCAAAACACCAAGTTGTACACTTTAAATATATTAGATTTTATTTGTCAATTATACCTCGATAAAGCTGGTAAGCACATTTATATCTAATAGAAACTAAAACAAATAGTAAACTATGTGTACCAGAGTATATAATGCTCTCCTATGAGAACATCAAATTTCCCCCCCCGCACACACCTCCACCCTGCCCTGGGCAACTCACCGAGTACCTTCGTCTGTGACACCAAGTGGTCCAAGAGTGGAGAAACCAAGTAACCCCCAGGACAGGACATGGTGAGAGAAAAGCATGAGAGTGGTTGAAAAATGGTGGGACCTCACGGAAGGCGGCTCCATCCATATGTTCTTAGCAGTACAGTGCAGGATGC
>NW_007795488.1:0-1467 GCF_000696425.1 Galeopterus variegatus | reverse complement strand
CACCGCACTCAACCAGTGAGCTGACAGGTCTCTATATGAGATCCGAACCCTCAGCGGGAGCGCCGCACTCTACCGAGTGCGCCACCGGGCCAGCCCATAATATCCGAAAATGTATTAATGTAATTCATTCATTAGCAAGTCAAATGGGGAGGGGGAAGTAAGCACAGTGACTGTTATGAATTTAATAATGAAATAGCATACTTGTGGTTTGGGGGTTTTTTTGGTGGCTGGCCAGTACAGGGATCTGAACTCATGACCTTGGTGTTATACGGCTGTGCTCTAACCAACCGAGCTAACCAGTCAGCCCTACTTAACGATTTTTTAAAAATCTATCTGAAAACAGTTGCCAATTATCACACATCATTATGAAAAGTAGTTAAACCTTAAAATGGGTTATCAAATTATCTTACTAGTACCATTATTATTTAATATATTCTAGAATTGTTAGCCAAAGTAATTACCCAAAAAAATTATGAGGTATAAGTACTGGTAAAGGTTTATGTGTTTTCATGTACAAATAATATGATCATCTACCTAGAAAAGCCAAGAGAATTATCTGAAAAGCTGGTTGAGAGCATTTTATTTGAATACAAAATAAATATATAAACATTTTCTGTGTTGATGACATTTAGATAACATAAAGGTAGAAATATGTTCTGCTCACAGTAATAACAAAATCAGAGACTGCTGGACAGTAAACCTAATTAGAAGTATGACGCACCTTAGATGAAGAGGGGTATAAGTCAAGGCTTGAATAACAGCAAGAGGTATGCCATGTTCCTGACTAAGAATGCTTCCCAAAAATACTCCCGAATTTTCATAGAACACCAATCAAAACACTTTTTTTGTTTTTTGTTTGCTTGGGGGTTTTAGGGGGGTTTTATTGGTAGTGTGAGCATGGTTGATGAATGATTTGTGCAGTTCATTGACATGAAACTATATGCTAGAATAGCCAAAATATTTTGGAGATCTAAAGTAGAATAACAGGACTTGACCTAACAATTTTACTAAATCAATATTGATTCCATATTTGACAATAAGTCATTCATTCAGAAATAAACCCAGTGTATGTAAGAATCTCTAATAGAATAAATGTGATATTTTGAATCAGTGGGGATATTATTATCATTCTACAATTTTAAAAGATTTGGAAAGAAGCTACTAGTTATATGGCATGGGAAAAGGATAGATTGATCACTACCTTATACTAAAGTATGTTCTTTTTGAATTAAAATGTAAATTTAAAAATTGAACATGGACATAAAGGGTTGAACATAAGCTGCTATTATATAGTCCTGGGTTGGAGAGACAAAAACATTCATGATATCAGAGGCAGAAAATAAAAGATCGATCCATTTGACTAAATAAAAATAAAATATTGTGTGCCAAAAGCTGTAAATAAAAATAAAGGCAGACAACAAATTAAGAAAATATATTTGTAACATTTTTGAGAAAGTGCCAACATTC
>NW_007795487.1:0-1468 GCF_000696425.1 Galeopterus variegatus | reverse complement strand
CCCTTCAATTTTCACTCTCTCTAATTCTAAGTATCTTGAATTCCTACTTGTTTATCTTCCCTCTTATCTCCTGTCCACAGACTAGCAGCATTTTATATGTCTATTACAGTATTTCTCTATTGTGGATAAGAGACATTTCTTTCTTTAGTCTGTGACCTCCTGAAATAAGGTATTACACATTATAGTAGCTCAATAAATGTTCTCTTGTAAAGAAAGCCTATTTCTTTCCTTTTTATAAACCCTTTGTGTGATTACTTTTGTCACTTTTCCAACATTCATAGGGCTTAACATAATGTTTTGCCAAAAAGGAGTTTAACCTAAGTGATTGTTGAATAAAATTTAATTTCATAAATATAACATTTTAAACTACATAAAATACTGTTGAGAAACATAAGCTAAGGATCTTGTACATCACAAGGATTAAGAAAAATGGCATGCTCTAATTCTCACTTACTTTGTTCATAGACAACTCTTTTGCTTTTAATTGACATGTATTTTCTTTTACTTGCCACACTGTCTATTTTTAAATCTAGTTAAGTGATTTTTCCACCTCTCAGAAGATTTGAAGCAGCATTTTTAAAAGGCACTAATGGATGAGAGGATTTTAAAAGTAGGTACCAGGCACACATGTAGCAATAAGAAATGATTATAATTGCATAAATGTGAGAGAAAATAGGGAAATGATTATACAAAGCAGAGTTAAGAATTATAGAGGCAAAGTGTCCTAGAAGCTTAATCACCCCTTTGGACATCTGTTTATTGCACCACAAACAATAAAAACATGTTTATAATGATGACATTGATACATAAAAATGTGCAAAGTGTTTCATAATCCATTTATTATGGAGAGAATGCAATGAAGTTTTAAAATGTTTCTATCAAAATAGAAAAAAGGAGCAAAGTTAATTTATTGTAGCATTTAATTAGACCAACACCTCATTTTATGGCAATGTCAAAATGATGCTTTTTTAAGATTATTTTATTAATTTTATTTTAGATTATTTTTATTTCTCTTAATTATGGTATGGTCATGTGTATATACATTTCCTCTAATTTCTTGAACATCACTGATAAATAGCTAAAGTACAGGAGCGATTTCTATTGCATAGGTGAAGATACTATAAGTCTGCAATCAACACAAATTCCTATACAACCAGTTTTGATAATAATTTTGAAAAAATAAAAAATGTAAGTGTATTGTCCTCATCCATCAAAAAGATTAGATCTATTTTTACATACTTTGTAGTTTGAAATAGTCCCTCAAAAATATACTTGCATGTTTGCTTTTATCTTTTTAACACTTTTTTATTTAATATATTCTACTGGTAGAGACACACAATTTTCACTGAAGTTTATAAGTTAGTTGAGTACAGCAATTCTTTCAGAGAATGTGCTTTGTTTGAGCCATGTTACTGGCTAGAATATCTTTAAACCTCCCTGCAGGAACAGAGGAAAAGAATGTGGAGAA
>NW_007795486.1:0-1468 GCF_000696425.1 Galeopterus variegatus | reverse complement strand
GCAGTGATGCTCAATATCATACATCATTAAAGAACTGCAAATTAAAACAACAATGAGATACACACCTGGTAGAATGACTAAAATCTAAAACATTGACAACACCAAGTGCTGACTAGGATATGGAGCAACAGGAACTCTCATTCATCGCTGGTGAGAATATAAAATGGTACAGACACTTTGGAAGACAGTTTGGCAGTTTATTATAAAGTTAAATATAATCTTACAATATGATCCAGCAATTGCACTCCTTGGTATTTATCAAATTGACTTGATAATTTATGTCCTCACAAAAACCTGCAGGTGAATTTTTTTTTTTCCTTTTTGTCTTTTTTCGTGTCCGGCAATGGATTGCAACCCTCAGTGTCGCTCCCGTACCAGACCGGGACCGGCCAACGGGATCGCAACCCTCGGTGTTGCTCCCGCACCTCGCTCAGCCAGTGAGCAGCCGGTCTGTATGTGGGATCCGACCCCTCAGCGGGAGCGCCGCCGTGCTTCCCAAGCGGCGCACTGTAGCAGTGCGCCACCGGGCCGGCCCCTGCAGATGAATTTTTATAGCAGCTTTTATAACAGCAAAAAACTGGAAGCAATCAAGATGGTCCTTCATCTGGTAAATATATAAATAAACTGTGTTACATCCAGACAATGCAATATTATTCAGTGATTAAAAAGAAATGAGCTATAAAAGCCATGAGAAAACATGAAGGAAACTTAAATGCATATTACTAAGTGTGGAAAAAAAAAAACAGTGTGACGAACCTACAGGCTGTATGATTCCAAGTCTATGACATTCTGGAAAAGGCAAAACTATGGAGACAGTAAAAATATCAGTGGCTGCCAGGAAATTGGGGGGAGGCAGGGAGGGATGACTAGACAGAAGATTTTTTAGGGCAGTGAAACTATTGTGTATACTTTAATGGCGGATACATGTCGTTACACATTTGTCCAAACCCGTAGAATGTGCAACACAAACAACCCTAATGTAAACTGTGGGCTTTAGCTAATAGTAAATGTACCAATATTGGTTCATCAGTTATAGCAAATGTACTGCACTGATGCAAGATGTTAATAACAGGGGAAACTGTGGAGGAGGAGGGATGTGTACGGAAACTGTACTTACTGCTCAATTTTTAAAAATAAGGAAAAGTTATTAAGTCTGGTTAGCAAAGCTGAAAAGGCCCCCCCAAAAAGAGCCTGCTCCCAGCTCTTCTTACCACCCCGGTTTTCACCTTCCTTTTTGGACCCTGGAAATTCCCCTTAAATGTTGAGAGAGAAGCTACGACTTTATTATTATTTTTTTAACGATTTTATAACTTCATTAAAAAAAATTGCTATGACTTTAAAAGGACGTTTGTTACACGGTGTTTCGTTGAGAATTTTTTTTTTTTGTCTTTTTCCGTGTCCGGCAAGGGGATCGCAACCCTCAGTGTTGCCCCCGTACCGGACCGGGGACCGGCAACGGGATTGCAAC
>NW_007795485.1:0-1468 GCF_000696425.1 Galeopterus variegatus | reverse complement strand
TGCGCTGCCGCCTGCTCACCGACCGCGCGGCCTATGGAGAGGCTCAGGCCGTGCTGTTCCACCACCGCGACCTCGTGAAGGGATCCCCCGACTGGCCCCCGCCCTGGGGCGTCCGGATGCGCACAGCGGAGGAGCTGGAGCTGCGCGTGTTGGACGACGAGGAGGAAGCGGCGGCGGCGGCGGCAGAAGAAGCCCTGGCGACCTCGGGCCCCAGACCCCCGGGCCAGCGCTGGGTGTGGATGAACTTCGAGTCGCCCTCCCACTCCCCGGGGCTGCAAAGCCTGGCAGGTAACCTCTTCAACTGGACGCTTTCCTACCGGGCCGACTCGGACATCTTCGTGCCTTATGGCTACCTCTATCCCAGGAGCCACCCCAGCGACCAGCCGCCAGGCCTGGTCCCACCGCTGTCCCGGAAACGGGGGCTGGTGGCCTGGGTGGTGAGCCACTGGAACGAGCGCCAGGCCCGGGTCCACTACTACCACCAGCTGAGCCAGTACGTGCCCGTGGATGTGTTTGGCCGGGGCGGGCCAGGGCGGCCTGTGCCCGACAGCGGGCTCCTGCACACAGTGGCCCGCTACAAGTTCTACCTGGCTTTCGAGAACTCGCAGCACCTGGATTATATCACAGAGAAGCTCTGGCGCAACGCGTTGCTGGCTGGGGCGGTGCCGGTGGTGCTGGGCCCAGAGCGTGCCAACTACGAGCGCTTCGTGCCCCGTGGCGCCTTCATTCACGTGGACGACTTCCCTAGTGCCTACGCCCTGGCCGCCTACCTGCTCTTCCTCGACCGCCACCCCACCGCCTACCGCCGCTACTTCAACTGGCGCCGGAGCTATGCCGTGCACATCACTTCTTTCTGGGACGAACCTTGGTGCCGGGCCTGCCAGGCTGTGCAGATGGCTGGGGACCGGCCCAAGAGCATACGTAACTTGGCCCGCTGGTTCGAGCGGTAAAGCCATCCTCTCTAGATAGGACCCAGGCAGGCCAAGTTGTCAGCCTTTTGCTCTTCTACTGTGCATCTCCTTGACTGCTGAATCACGGGATTAGGTTCTCAAAATACCCGTTTTTGCTCTATGGGAAAAAGGTGATTTACCAATTAATAATACTCAGCGCAAAGACGGGGTGGGTAGGATCCCGGGTCCTAGTGTTCTTTACACAGTTAGCAGTTGGGCTCCCTCAGCTGTTGATGGGCATCAGCGTTCAGGGGTGAAGAAGGGGGCCCTCCTAAACCTTATAACCGGTGTAGAGGTGAAGGAATAGATTAGCTACAAGAAGCCGTTTCTCTAAATTTTCTCGTCTGCCACAGGCCAGATTTGTGACCTGTGCAGCCTCCATGTTTCATGCACACTGCTCCCCGACTCCCACTGCTCTGGACCAAGGTGAAGCAAAGCGCTGGTTTTAGGAAGAGGCTTGTCGCGGGACAGTGGGAGGACTGTGGTCACAAGTGCATCTTTTTCTTTTTGGGTTGGAT
>NW_007795484.1:0-1468 GCF_000696425.1 Galeopterus variegatus | reverse complement strand
ATTAGAATCAACCTAACAGTTTAACAATTATTTTTATAACTATACTCCCTTTCCCAAGACATGGTCAGTTAGAGCATTCAAAAGGCACACAAATATTTGCTGATTTGAATGTGTTAATAAAGAATCTTTACTAAGCAACAAAGATCTTTTTGGGTGCCCACTAAAAACATACTAGACCTGAAATTGTCCAATTTTTGGTAATTTTCAGATCTACTACAGTATTATACAGTAATATTCCCAGTATTATGCCATAAGATATGTATTCATTAGATAAAATTGTCATTTCAAATCAAAAAACTAAGTTTCCACTCTTTTCCTCATTTAAATAATGAATTAAACATTTGGTACTTTCACAGGTCAGAAGCATTTTACTAAAAAATAATTTTTGCTCTTATTGTTTACACGTAAGCCACATAATCACTACCCTGGGGGTTTGAAATGAGAGGTTTTTATTCTATAAAAATAAACTTTATTTTAAATGTAAGTTATCCTAAAAGAACAAAAAGGTCACTTTATAATTTGCACATTTTGCAGTTACTGTATGCATCAATGTAAGCATATATGTTTACAGTAGATAACCTCTGTCAGTTTCACCATTATTCCTATTAACCGGGATGGTGTCTAACAGACTATGGATACTTAATACAGATAGGAAATGCTGATGATACTAACCACAACTTAAAAAAGGAAATCACGGGCCGGCCCGGTGGCGCACTGGCGAGTGCGCCGCTTGGGAGCGTGGCGGCGCTCCCAACGAGGGTTCGGATCCCATGTGGAGACCGGTTCCCGCTCACTGGCTGAGCACGGTGCGGGCGCAACACCGAGGGTTGCGATCCCATTGCCGGTCCCCGGTATGGGCGCGACACCAAGGGTTGCGATCCCGTTACCGGTCAGTAAAAAAGACAAAAAAAAAAAAGGGAAATCAGTTCCAGTTTGCTGCCTAATTTTATCCTGTCACTTTTCAAAGGTCTTTTTTCTTTTTTTCCTGCTTATTATTGTTACTTTTCTCCTGGTTCCTGAGAATGATTTAAGTTTTGTTTCTGACAATTTAAGCTATTACATCATGTACTAATTTGGGGTTTCACAGCCCATTATTTATTAAAATCAAGTTACTGCTTGAAAACTGAGTTAGACTTTTTCAATATGATTATCTCATTTGTTATTGAGATAATCATTTATCTGCCCCTCTAAAAGGGGTATTTCAGTCAAATCAAAGCTTTCAATTTCTCTTTCTTTATGGGATATTTTGGTCCTTATCTATTCCTGATCATTTTTATATTCAAAAGACACAAGTACCCACATATACCTGCAAAAATACATTTTCTGTCTGCCTGTGTCTCTCTTAACCCTTCTCTTAAAAGGAGATAAGCAGTTATTTAATTCAGGAGGAAACAAAGAAATGAAGCTGTCTCAAGTGGTACCACACGTGCAGTGCTGAACGTCAGCATAGACAGTCTGAAAAGAACAG
>NW_007795483.1:0-1468 GCF_000696425.1 Galeopterus variegatus | reverse complement strand
TAGAATTTCTGTTATAAAGTCTTGTAAAATATATGACAAGAAGTATCTGTCATATGTAATAAAAAAGTAATGCTGAGAAAATCTTTAAGGATTTTTATTCATCTAAGTAGAGTGGATTATGCCACACTAAAAACACCCTAAGAATCTCAGTGGCTGAAGTCAACAAGAGTTTAATGAGCATTAATTTTGCAGTGTCCTTCCACTTTCTCTCCACATAACTCATGATGGGAAACATAGCACAAGCAAAGGCCTGAAAAGCACTTGCACAGCTGGACTTGTCTTCTCTCCCATGTCTCAACCATCATTGAGAGAATATGCAAAAACTAGCCAACTGCTGGATGAAGCATAGTGGGGAGAGCCTGGGTGTCCATCAGCCCCAGATAATATCCTGTTGAGCCCTAGACACATGACAGTGTCAGCCAAAATCAGCAGAATGGAACTGACCACCCTTGTCCTGTGAGCAATGAAGGCTTGTATACCACTGAGGTTCTGTGGTTGTTTGTTACACAGCATAATTGTGGTAAGGGATAGTTGATACACCTATCAGAGCCCCAGTATCTGAATGTAGCTCCCAGTTTATTCTCCTGCTTCAATGTACATTTAAAAAAATCAGTTTCAAGCCCACATATGCATGTCAGGTTCCCCAATACATTGTCCAAGAGTTAGAGGGAATATGCAAAGGAGGTACTCAGAGAGTTCTTCTTTATGGTATTCTCTGTCAACAAGACACTATGTGAAGAGGAGTCATTGTCCTTGACCCAGTCCTGCTCTTTTCCCACACCAGTTAGTGTTTCTATCCACCACCAGTACTGCCCTGCTTCTCTTCCTCCTCCCACACAGGAACACAAAGACAAAGACATGTCACCATCTCCAAGCCACTCTCTGCAGGTCAAGGACTGCTACATCGGATCCTCAGTGTGGAAGTCTGACGGGAAGATCTTGTCTGACAGTTCGCCAATCCCTTCATATCTGGAAGGCTTCTCCCGGACACTTCCAAAGCACAGAGGCTGTTAATTCAGTTTCTAGCTCTCTGTGCAGAGACTGAGCCCCCTTTTCCTGAGATGCTTTCTTCCATTTCTCCCTTCTCTAACCTCTGTAGATTCAAACCAGTCCTGACTCCCAGGACCCCACACAGGGCCAGAGAACCAAGTTCCCTACTTAATTTGGAGGACAGGGTGGTTACCTGATCATGTCAGCTTTAGAAATCAACACCGCTGATGCTCAGATGCTTCAGTGCAATTGGAGAAACCTGCCACAGGGAAATTCTAGGATGAAGCATTCAGGGGTGATAGCAGCAAATTCCTATAGGATTGGACAAGTAATGCACATGAGTGCAGGGGGCTTGCTGGGGCTAGAGTAGACTGAATACTCCATCCAAAGTAGTAAGAGCTATTCAACTCCAGTGAATTCTTTCTAAGAAGAATGATTTCAATCTTCCAAATTTTCAAAAAAAAGTTAAAAAATACAT
>NW_007795482.1:0-1468 GCF_000696425.1 Galeopterus variegatus | reverse complement strand
GGGTTCTTTGAGCTTCATCTGGATGTTCATTTTCTCCAGATTTGGGGATTTTCTGTCATTATATTTTTGAATAATCTTTCTGACCCTCTCTATTTTTCTGCTCCTTCTCGGACCCCCATAAGCATATATTTGTTTAATTGACTATGTTCCACAAATCCCATAATCTTTCTTTACTCTTTTTCTTCCTTTTCTTCTTTTTGTTCCCTCTGACTGGGTTAATTTCAAATTAATTTTCTTCAAGCTCACTCATTCCTTCTTCTGTTTGTTGCTATGTTCTGTTGAAGCTCTTTGAGCTTCAGTTCAGTCATTGTGTTTTTAGTTCTGGATTTATGGTTGATCCTTTTTTTGCTCTCTCTTTTTATTGAACTTTTCATTTTGTTCATGTATTATTTGCCTGACATCATTTAATTGACTCTTTTCTCTTGTAGCTTACTAAGTTTTTTAAAGGTGATTATTTTGAATTCTTTTCCAGGCAATTTATAGTTCTCCATTTTTTAGGGGTCAGTTACCGGTGCTTTATTTTGTTCCTTTGGTGGCATCAGGTTTCCCTGAATATTTGTAATGTTTGTGGCCCTGTGATATTGTCTACATATTTGAAAAAGTATGAACTCTTCCCATTTTTACAGATTGGCCTTGGCAGGGAAGACCCTTCACCAATTAGCCTGTCCTGAGATTCTGAGTGGGCTTGCTGATGGGTCTGTGGCTGAGCTTGTTGCTAGAGTCTTCAGGCAGGCTAGCCTAATGTCAGTATCAGCAGGTAGATGGACCTTGTGCCTGCCTGTTGTCTTAGTTCACAGGGGCAGGACTAGAGCTTGAGCCAACAGGGGCAGCCCTATATCCTGGTTCTGTGGTGGCTGGCCTGGCACCAGAGTCCATGAACATACACAGGGCAACTGGGTCTGTGGGGGAAGACCTAGAGACTGTATCTACGAAGGCTATTCTGAAGAATGGAATTCCAGGGGTCCAGGTTTTAGCTGGGGTGGTCCTTGTGCCTGAGTTCTTAGAGCCAACCTGGTGCTGAGGCAGGCTTGGGTCCTGTGTCCATAGAGGTAGGCCTAGAGCCTGGGTCAGTGGGGAATGGACTTGCACCTGTGTACACTGGGCAGGCCTGGTGCTTGAGTCCATAGTAAAGTTGGGTGTCTGCTGCACTCTCCTCTCCTCACACAGATGGTATCTCTCTCCACATTGCACTCCCCAAGCTTGGGAGAGGGGTGACATGGGTAATGTTAAACTGTCCTTCCTCCCTATTAAATGAATCTTATTTCTATGCTCCAACTTGGTGCTGTAATCTTGATTCCTTAGCTCCTGTGAAGGTAGTTTCATGCAGACGGTTATTCAAATCTAGAAGGGATGAGAGCTAGAATCTCCTATTCCACCATCGTGCTGATGTCATTCCCATTAGCATACATTTTAAAGCTTTAGGTAGGTTAAAAATAACACTTTATAGTTATATGTTAAACATAATAGT
>NW_007795481.1:0-1468 GCF_000696425.1 Galeopterus variegatus | reverse complement strand
CCTGCGTTACTTTTCTCCATGACACATTATGATCTGGCATCTGTTTATTTGTTGTTATTATTATTTGGTTGTCAACCACCTCCCCACTGGAATTTAAACTCCAGGAGGCTGGCACTTTGGCTGTTTTATTCACTGCTGTACTCCAGCGCCTAGAACAGGGCCTGGCATTGAATCAATGTTTAGAGGGTGTATTCAGGGAACATGGCTGTCTTGTCGACAAACTTCCAACAAAGCTCGGTCTCTACAGCAGATCTTTGGTGGCCACGTCATGGTATTGTGAATTCTGGTCCTTGTGTTAGGTTCCCAAGGGTATCAGATCTATGTCTTCTAAATATGAAATGAAAGGAGAATCTGCCCAATGAAAGTAATTTTCTATAACATCAGAGACATTCAAGTCCCACAAAATATCACATTTATGTACTATTCTGCTTCAGGGGAGCTTATGAGAAAAAGGCAGATATCTACTCATTAAAAATATTTTTTGATCAACTTCCCAAACATTAATTATTTTGCAGACATAGGAGACCTGGTCTGCAAGGACAATGTTCAAAAAGCAAAGGACAATGTCTTACCATATATATTACCATATGCACACCACCCTCCACCCCCCAAAAAAAAACAAGAAAAGAAAGAAAGCTAGCCAGCCAAGGACAACAAGTAAGAGTTAGAACAGGAGAAACGATCTCTGCTGACAGCCTCCTTTTCCTTTCTCCAGTGGTAGCGTGTGGCTTACTTGTTACTTTACAGCAGGGGGTTAAGGACGGCACATATATTTATTTTGCAATTAGTGAAGTAGGAGGGAATGTTTCTGAAAATCTTTGCTTTGCAGCCTCAAATACTTAGCACTGTTATTGGTTTCAGGTTAGTGCTGTTTAGCACCTGTCAATGTGTTTTCCTGCACGGTCTGGCCTGAGGTGCGTGGAATGTAAATACGTCCCGTGACGCTCACCACCTGTTACACGGAGAGTGCTGGTGTGCGCGGCACACCTACTCTGAGTGGGTGTCCAGCTTTGTCGCGGATACTGAGACATCCTATCAGTACAATGCCTTGTAGTTGTTTGCATGTTAAATTATCTTGGTACATGCTTTTAAACACACCTGTCCTAGGTGCTCCCTCGCATTACCCACTGCTTAGGGCACTTCATGTATTTAAAACCAACACAGCAACATTCCCCAAACATGCATTTTGTCATCGAATTTCAAAGCAATCAACCTGGTCCCTCAGGCAAGGAAACAGCGACACCGAAGATGAATAATTTTCAGACGCCATCGGGAAAGCTCAGGCTGAACTGGAAATGGGTACCGGGGCTGCTGCTGTCCCGCTCTGTATCCTCTTTGGCCCTGAGCTGCAAGCAGATCGTAGTGCAGAATGAAGGGCGACGGGGACCACAAAAGAATCTGTTCTCGCTCCTGGTGACAGGTCTTATTTCACCACTGTTAGAATTGTACCATCTATCACATTTTTTTT
>NW_007795480.1:0-1468 GCF_000696425.1 Galeopterus variegatus | reverse complement strand
TTGTGCATTTTTGCTTGATCCCTATAATATGGGGGCACGTATGATTTTGTGTAGTCTCTATAAATGTGTGACAGTAGTCCTATTTTCTACATGGGGAAATGGAGATGCTCAGCAGAGAAGTGACTCTCCCAAGTTACACAGCTCATCGCTGGCAGAGTCGGGGGCACGAGCTCCTATCTCCTGATTTCCAGGTACATACTGTTTTTTGCTAGACCCAAACTATTAAAGAACCAAGGCTCTTTATTTGGAAGTAATGAGGGATTCCAAAATAGCCTTAGCAGTGCTTAACAAATTTGAAAGAGCAAAGGAACTGAAGCTAGAGAAGACTAAGACAGGTAAGCTGTTTCATTGTATCAGTACCCATTCACTTTGCTAATAATAATTGATGCTGCATTTATTAGTTGCTATATATTGACTAAAAATACTTGAGATCTGATACAAGGTTGAAAGGAAACATGAATTGTCTCTCAAACTGTGTTAGCTCCAAATGAGGATCTCATCTTGACCATTTTTTTGCAAAGTTGATTAAATGAAAATAAATGCATTAATGTGTCAAAGGCTATGTTAGGAATGTTTGCTAATGAGCTCGACATCTCAGAGCTGCCTGGCTGGGTGCACAGTAGGTGCTCAGTAAGTGCTGATGGATGGTGGGATTGATCGAGATTTCGGTTAGCCTTCCATCCTAGGGAGCGTGTGTTAGCTAAAATGACGTTCTGAAAATGAATCAGCATATAAATTTGAAGACACTTGGGAAAATTTCAAACTTACAAAAGGTAAAAAGAATGCTATAGGTACCGTACCCTAGCTTCAGTACTTATCAATATTTTGCTCTTTTTGTTTATCTCTTTCCCTTACACACACACCCCTCCTTTATTTGGCTGAAGTATTATAAAGGAAATTCTAAACATCATATTATTCACCTGTGAATACATTGTATGTGCCTCCAATAGATAAAGATGAAAAGAAATAACCACAATATCATTGTAACACAATTAACCATCATTCCTTAATGTCATAGAACGTCTCCATGTTGAGTTTCATGATTGTCTCAAAATGGTGTTCTTTTAAAACAATCTGTTTTTATTTATTTTTTGTCCTTTTTTTTTTGAGACCGGCCACACCGTGCTCAGCCAGTGAGCGCTCCGGCCATCCCTATATAGGATCTGAACCTGCGGCGGGAGCTCTGCTGCGCTCCCAGCGCCGCACTCTCCTGAGCGCGCCACGGGCTCGGCCCAAAATGGTGTTCTTTTGGTTAGATTCTTCAAATCAGATTTCAGACATGCTCACCACACTGCATTTGGTTGATACATCTCTTATATCTCTTTCAATCTGTGATCATGTCTTCTCCCCTCTATAAAAACAGAGTTAGGGAGAGAGGCTTGATTAGACTCCAGTACTTTTATTTTTTGTTTTAAATACTTCATAAATGAAATTATGCACTATCTTTAACCTACAACATTTGGAAAAA
>NW_007795479.1:0-1468 GCF_000696425.1 Galeopterus variegatus | reverse complement strand
ACCAGAAGCACAGGCAAAACAAACAAACAGAAAAATAGATAAATTGGACTACATAAAATTTTAAAATGTTTGTGGACCAAAGAACACAATCAACAGAGTGATTGAATAAACATTTCTCCAAAGAAAATATACAAATGTCCCACAAGCACATGAAAAGATGCTCAACATCACTAATCATTGGGAAAATGCAAATAAAACCACCATGAGTTACCACCTCACTCACACTAGAATGGCTAATACCAAAAAGAAAAGAGAAAAAAAAAAAGAAACGAAGAAAGTAAATTTGGCATTGGCATTGGCAAAGATGTGAAGAAATTGGAACCCTTATGTACTGTTGGTAGCACTGTAAAATGGTGCAGACACTACAGAAAACAGTATAGCAGTTCCTCAAAAAATGGAAATAGAATTACTATGTGATCTAGTTTTTTCACTTATGGGTATATACTAAAAATAATTAAAATCAGGGTCTCAAAAGATATTTGTACACGCATGATCAGAGAAGCATTTATTCACAATAGCCAAAAGGCAGAGGCAACCCAAGTGTTCACTGACGTATGAATGGGAAAACAAACAAAATGTACTATCTACACACTTTTGGAAGCCTTAAAAAAGAAGGGAATCCTGATACATGCTACGAGATGAGCAAACCTTGAAGACATTATGCTAAGTGAAATAAACCAGTCACAAAAAGACAAATAATGTTTGATTCTACTTATATTAGGTACTTAGAGTAGTCAAATGTATAGAGACAGAAAGTAGAATGGTGCTTTCCAGGGGCTGGGGGAGGGAGGAACGGGGAGCTGTTGTGTAAGGGATACAGAGTTTTCGTTTTCAAGATGAAAAATTTAGGATATTGGATGCACAACAATGTACTTAATACTGCTAAACTAAACACTTAAAATAATAAAGATGTGAATTTTGCATGTATTTTACTACAACAAAAAGTTTAAAATATATACATTACATATATATATAATTCAGTAATAGTCAAATTTCAGAATGAAAAAAGTTAATAAAATTGACACATTCTAAGAGTTTTTAAAAAACAATCTTTAGAATAATGACAAAGATGATTTCTGGAGTGTGGTAAAGCATGATTCTAGATTTAAAATAACTTACAAACTTATTACTGATTTATTAATATTTCCCTAGGTTTTATAAATAAAAAGCAGCTTATAGTAAAAAAAATAATCTTAAATTTGTTTACATATCAGTAAAGCTTTGGTTTAGATAACTGATTTTTAAGTAATTCATATTAATATAATTTATTTGTGTTTTCAATATTAGTTAGACCTTTTTTTTTTGTTTAAAGAAAAAGATGACCAGTAAGGGGATCTTAACCCTTGACTTGGTGTTATCAGCACCACACTCAGCCAGTTAGCGAACCAGCCATCCCTATATAGGACCTGAACCCATGGCCTTGGTGTTATCAGCACCGCACTCTCCCAAGTGAGCCATGGGCCGGCCC
>NW_007795478.1:1195-1468 GCF_000696425.1 Galeopterus variegatus | reverse complement strand
GCTCATCGATCAAACTAAACTCATCTGACCCACCTCACTGATCTAAGCAAACTCATCAGACCAAGCTCATCGATCAAACTAAACTCATCTGACCCACCTCACTGATCTAATTAAACTCATCAGACCAACCTCATCGATCTAAGTAAACTCATCGGTCACAGCTAACTGATCTAAGTCAACTCATCTGACGAAGCTCATCAATCTAAGTAATCTCAGCAGACCAATGTAATCGATATAAGTGAATGCATCCAACCAAGCTCATGGATCCAAGTA
>NW_007795478.1:0-247 GCF_000696425.1 Galeopterus variegatus | reverse complement strand
ATCAGAGCAAGCGAATCGATCTACGTTAACTCATCAGACCACGCTAATAGATCTTAGTAAACTCATCACACCAATCTAATCGATGTAATTAAACTCATCAGAGCAAGCGAATCGATCTACGTTAACTCATCAGACCACGCTAATAGATAAAAGTAAACTCATCACATCCAGCTCATCGATCTAAGGAAACACATCAGACCAAGCTCATCAATCTAAGTAAACTCATCACATCCAGCTCATCGATCTA
>NW_007795477.1:1129-1468 GCF_000696425.1 Galeopterus variegatus | reverse complement strand
AAACTCATCAGAGCAAGCTCATCTATCTAAGTTAAATCAACACACCAAGCTCATCGATCTAGGTAAACTCATCAGACAGAGCTCTTCGATCTAAGTAACCTCATCAGACAAGCACATCGTTCTAAGTAAACTCATCGGGCAGAGCTAATCTATCTCAGTAAACTCATCAGACCAAGCTCATCCATCTAAGTAAACACAACAGAGCTAGCTCATTGATCTAAATAAACTCAACAGAGCAAGTTCATCGATCTAAGTAAACACAACAGAGCTAGCTCATTGATCTAAATAAACTCAACAGAGCAAGTTCATCGATCTAAGTAAACCCAAAAGACCAAACTC
>NW_007795477.1:0-327 GCF_000696425.1 Galeopterus variegatus | reverse complement strand
GTTCTAAGTTAACTCATCAGACCAAGCCCATCAATCTAAGTAAACTCATCAGACCAAGCTCATCAATCTAAGTAAACACAACAGAGCTAGGTCATTGATCTAAATAAACTCAACAGAGCAAGTTCATCGATCTAATTAAACCCAAAAGACCAAACTCATCGATCTAAGTAAACTCGTCAAACTAAGTTAATCAATCTAAGTTATCCCATCAGACCAAGATGATCGATCAAAATAAACTCATCAGACCAATCTCTTTGTTCTAAGTTAACTCATCAGACCAAGCCCATCAATCTAAGTAAACTCATCAGACCAAGCTCATCGATCTAA
>NW_007795476.1:0-1468 GCF_000696425.1 Galeopterus variegatus | reverse complement strand
CCCCCCCCGCCATCTCTGTCTCTCCATCTCTCTTTTAATAATTCTGTGTAGAATTATTCCATATCCATAATATAGTTGTAACAGTATATTTAGCTAGTTCCCATTTAGTATTTTGTCTTTTAGAAACAACACTGTAGTGAATGTCTTTGTGTACTACATATGTGTGAGTATTTTTGTAGGACAAATACTTAGAATTGCTGGTTGCAAGTATGTGTTCATTTATATTTTTGATAGATGCTGCCAAATTGCTCTCCAAAAGCTTACATTAACTTACGCCCATATATATAGCAGTATCTGAGAGCTGACGAATAGATTTCAATAGGAGTTGAAAGGAAGGGTATTCTGCACAGACATACTGTTGCATGTGCAAAAGTATGGAGGTATGGAGAGCCTAGTAGGTGAGGGAAGAGGGAGTAAAGAATCTTGTGGAAGATGAGTCTAGAAAGGTAGGTTGGATCAGATAAAGTATTTTTTAATGTGTTGCTTAGAACTTTACATTCAAATAGGGCCTTTGTAGGCTTTACATGTGAGCTTTAATTCAAGAGAATAGCTGGCAATAATTGTGAAGGCTAGGCTTTTGAGGGTGAAAGACTGGCTATGAGGCTGGTCACAGCAATAATCCATAAGGAAGAACTTGATGAGGACAGTGGCAATAGAAATGAAAGAGGCATTAGACTCAAGTGACGTTACAGAGTTAAAATCAGTTTATAAAACTTGGCTTAGGATGGAAAGAAAAAAGGTTGGATGCTGTGGCTGTGTCTGGGTGGATAGGTGGTGCAATTTATGGAGATAACAAAAATAAGAGGAGAAATAGGTTTGGGGTAAAACAAGGGAAAATTTTAGAAAATTTACCAAAATACAAGGAAAGTAGTAAGTTACTGATCACTGTTTTTGTATTTCATGAAATGTGTTGTTTTTTTTTTATTGTGGTAAAATATACTTAATATAAAATTTACCATTTTAACCATTTTTAACCGTACACTTCAGTGGCATTAAGTATGAGGGTACTTCAAAGTGTTCATGGAAAGATTCATATTATCTTTTAATTCTGTTTTCCACAAACTTTTTGAAGTACGCTTGAACATTCACATTGCTGTGCAGCCATCACTACCATCCATATCCAGAACTTTTTTTCACCTTCCCAAACTGAAACTCCACACCCATTAGACAGTAGTTCCGTATTCCCTCTTCCCCTGAGCCCCTGATAATCACCATTCTTTCTGCCTTTATTAATTTGTCTACTCTAGGTACCTCATATAACAGTGTTTGTCCTTTTGTGACTGGTTTATTTCACTTACTATAATGTCTCCAAGGTTCATTCATGTTGTACCATGTGTCAGAATTTCCTTCCCTTTTAAAGCAGAATAGTATTTCATTCTATGCATATAACACATTTTTAATACATTCATCTGTGTGGACACTTGGGTTGCTTATGCTCCCTTTATTTGTTTTGGGGACATGTCTTGGG
>NW_007795475.1:0-1468 GCF_000696425.1 Galeopterus variegatus | reverse complement strand
GTGCAGAAGAATGCAGGCAAGCCACTCAGTGTAAAGAGAGATCCATCTCTGAAAACCGGTCGGACAGTCAGTCCTCCAGGACAAGGTAATCACTGCGGACCTGTGGATTGACAGAATATGGCCCACAAGTGCATAGACAACACCGATGCATTGATGAACATCTTTCTGACCAGCATCATCTACATTGACCAGTGGAGCACAAGTTGAATGACCTCTTTTTGACAGGCCATGTAGACGATGTCCACATTCCAGATAATGTGAACGTCACCACTTTTATTGGGTGCAACTTCGGTGGTAAGGTTAATGGCAAGAGCCATGAAGAATTGCCCTCCAAAAAAGTGTGCCTGTCTCCTTAGCAAGGCCTAGTCCCCATACAGTTACCTCCAGAGTTCTACCAAGCCAACTGCATGTCTACCTCCACATAAATAATGCTTAGCCTTAACACAAGGATTATTTTCAATTAATCTTTCTTGGCAATTAATAGAAGACTTTGTGGGCAAGAATTTTAAGATCCTGTTTTAAATAATATGTGTTATATTCATGCATTAAACATTAATGTACCTTCTAGAAACTGTGTACTGATTAGAATCTTTGCAGCATCATGTGTGCATGTGGTTTGGTGTGTGTGCCAGTCTTGGGGCCAGTGCAGAAAAAGGGTTAAAAAATTTGGGGGTAATGGAAGGGAAGTAAAGAAGAACAATCATTGCTACATTCTAATTAGTTTTCTTGATATCAAACTTTTGCACAAACTCACACTTATTCTTTAATAACTATATAAGTGTAGGAGGGGAAGGAAATAAAAGATAGGGGGTTTAGAGTTTCTATTAAACCACAGCCTTGAAATTTGATATAAGCATCCCATCAGTAGACAATCCAATTAATTAAAAGGGAAATAAATGTTAAGCATTTCTGGTACATGTGATATTTGTCAATCTCTTAAAATCATACATGGTGGAAAAATACATAAGAAAAAATGGTTAATAAAAATTAATCTATATGTCTAGACTTTAGACCCTAACACTTAATCTGTTTCTTTCCCTAGCCAATATCTCATTACAAATAAGCCCTATTTCTGAGGACCCAGTGAAGACATAGAATGATCATAAAGTGAGTGTCCCACAGGCTTGTATTAGTTTGATAATTTACCTTGTCCCTAATTGTATAAAGATGCTTGAGTATTAACAGAATGTGTTTACTTAGAAAATATTCTAATGAAAACATGTAGGCTTGAATTAGCATTTAAAAATAATTAAATCCTCTATTTAGTTCAGAATTTTAGGCCAACAATCACAGAAATGAAGAGACTCTTTTCCTGATAATTACATTCCATAAAGCTTTCTTTACTTCTTTATTCCTGAGGCTGTAGATAAGAGGATTCAGCATGGGGATCACCACTGTGTAGAACATGGAAGCCACTTTGTCCTGATTCAGGGAGTAGCTGTAACTAGGTCTCAGATAAGTGTAGATG
>NW_007795474.1:0-1469 GCF_000696425.1 Galeopterus variegatus | reverse complement strand
TGTCCTTTTAACTGTTAGCCGCATATGTCCAGTTAGTAGTCACCATTGGTGTGATCCTCCACGTGAATCCTGCAGTCACACTGATGCGCAGTTCAATGCATATTCAGTAGGCCGACACATTGATCACATGACCCTAGTGCAGCGCCTGCAGCCAGAACGCTATGGACGAAAAGACAGAAGGGTTATTGGTACCAACACAGGAAGTTCCCACCCCTCTGGTAAGATACATGCCAGTTTGCCATCCTAAGAAAGGTTGGTTACAGGAATAGGTATCTTACCTGGCTTATGATACCATACTTTATCTGCTAACACTGTTGGATCTGTGGGTTCTACATGTAACAGTATAGGGGAACTCATGATTGGCCATAATGATAATACAAAAGTGCCCTTTGGAACAGAGCACTTATCTGTGTCAGGCCATGTTACCTTTACTCGAGGAGGCCAGGTACTTGTCACCCAAGGTGAAACTTGCAACTCTTCCTCTAATCCTTTTCCCCAAGGGCGTATTAAACCTACCTAGCATATATGGGGGCTTATATTCTCCAAACCCTTTCCTATTGTACTGTCTGTCCCTGTTGCAAACAGGTTGGGGCCAGTCAGAGAATATTTCCATTCTTGCCATATCCTGGATTCAAAAGCTTACCTTTAGTAGTGATTTGCAGCTGTATAAGTGCTGCTGTCCTATGCAACAGAGCTTCCACTGGAGAGGGTCCGCCCTTGCAGGGTCTCTCATTTAGAATCCTGACTGTTAGCCATGACTGCCAAGTCCACCCCTTCAGGGATGGGGGTTGGGTAGATAGCCTTAGTCCCTTTTTTAAAAGGCCATTGCACCATTCAATCATTCCTGCTGCCTGGGGATGATATGACACATGTAACTTCTACTGAATGGACAACTGGGAAGCCCACCTCTGAACCCCATGTCCAGTAAAGTGGGTTCCATTATCACTCTCTATGACTATAGGCTGACCATACACAGCCGCAAGGCTATTCAATGCCTTCACAGTGTTTGCCCAGTCTGGGGTCTTACAAAGCCATACTAACAGAAGACCAGTAGCCATATCATAGCTGTGAAGATGTATCTGAAATTCTCTGACATTGGCAGTAGTCTGACAAAGTCTGCTTGCCATCGGGTCGGGGACACCCTTCCTTGATTATTTGCCCATCTGTATGGGGCACCTGCCAGGGGGTGTGGACTCTCTTGAGCACATATGGGACAAGCACGACAGGCATTCACTACATCTTCCCATTTTATAGGCAGGGCCCATCTTCGAGCCTCCATCCACATGGTTTTGCTGCCAGCATGCTGCATTCGTCGATGTAACCACTGGGCTACATCAGTAGATGGGGCTCTCTCCAGCCATCTTACCTTAGCCAAGACATCGGCTTCATCATTTCCTGGACTGGCTACGGGGAAATGTCCTGTGACATGGAAAAGAGTTACTTCTTTCTCATGCCCCAATTCCCATAAC
>NW_007795473.1:0-1469 GCF_000696425.1 Galeopterus variegatus | reverse complement strand
AAAAAAAAAAAAAAAAAAAAAAAAAAGATATAGACTGGCTAAATGGATTAAAAAACTAAACCCAACTATATGCAGCCTCCAAAAAACACACTTCAATAAAAATATACAAAGACTAATAGTGAAGGGATGGAAAAAGATATTGCACACAAATGGAAACCAAAAGCAAGCAGGAGTTGCCATATTTATATCAGATAAAATAGACTTCAAACCAATAACTATAAAAAGAGACAAAGAAGGACATTATATAATGACAAAGGAACCAATGCAGCAAGAAGATATAACAATTGTAAATATGTATACACCCAACATCAGAGCACCAGATATATAAAGCAACCGTTGTTGGATCTAAGGGGAGAGATAGAACCCAACACAATAATAGTTGGGGACTTTAACATGCCACTCTCAGCATTGGACAGATCATCTAGACAAAAAATTGGCAGAGAAATATTGGATTTAAATAGCACTTTAGAGGGCCGACCCCATGGCGCACTCAGGAGAGTGTGGCTCTGGGAGGGCAGCGATGCTCCCGCCATGGGTTTGGATCCTATATAGGAATGGCTGGTGTGCTCACTGGCTGAGCGCAGTGCAGGTGACACCACACCAAGGGTTGCGATCCCCTTACCGGTCACAAAAAAGACTAAATAAATAAAATAAACAGCACTTTAGACCAAATGGACTTGGTAGACATGTACAGAACATTTTACCCAACAACTGCAGAATATACATTGTTCTCATCAGCACATGGATCATTCTCCAAGATAGACCACATGTTATGCCACAAATTAAGTCTCAACAAATTTGAAAAGATTGAAATCATACCAAGTATATTTTCAGATCACAATGGAATAAAATTAGAAATTAACAGCAAACAAAACTTTGTAAACTATACAAACACACAGAAATTAAACAACATGATCCTGAATGACCAGGAGGTCAAAGAAGAAATAAACCAGGAAATCAAAAACGTCCTTCAAACAAGTGAAAGAACAAGTACATCTTACCAAAACCTGTGGGATACTACAAACACAGTAGTAAGAGGGAAGTTTATTGCAATAAGTGCTTACATCAAGAGAATAGAAAGACTTCAAATAAACAATCTGATGTTACACCTTAAAGAACTAGAAAAACAAGAAAAATCAAATCTCAAAATTAGCAAATGGAAAGAAATAATTAAGATCAGAGCAGAACTAAATGAATTAGAAACCAAAAATATACATATACAAAAGACCAATGAAACAAAAAGCTGTTTTTTTGAGAAGATAAACAAAATAGACAAACCATTAGCTAGATTAACTTAAAAAAACAAAGAGAGAAGACCCAAATAACAAAAATCAGAAATGAAAAAGGGGACATTACAACCAATATCACAGAAATACAAAGAATTGTTGGAGACTATTATGAACAACTATAAGCCAACAAATTTGAAAATCTGGAAGAAATAGATAAATTTCTGGAAACATACAAACTAC
>NW_007795472.1:0-1469 GCF_000696425.1 Galeopterus variegatus | reverse complement strand
ACAATGCACCACTGTGGTCTTTCTTTCCTTCCTTCTTTCTCTCTTAACTCCCACTTATGAATGAGGACATGTGTACTTTTTCCTTTGTGCCTGGCTTATTTCACTTAACATAACTTTCTCCAAGCTCATCCACGTTGTCACAAATGGCAGTTTCATCTTTTTTTATGGCTGAGTAGTATTCCACTGTGTACATACACCACATTTTCCTTATCCAGCCATCCATTGATGGACATTTAGGTTGGCTCCATATCTTGGCTATTGCAAATAGAGTTGCAATGAACATGGGAGTGCAGGTATCCCTTTGACATGATGATTTCCATGCCTTTGATGATATACCCAGAAGTGGGATTGTTGGATCATATGTATTTCTATCTGCAGTTGTTTGAGAAATGTCCATACTGTTTTCCATAGTGGTTGTACTAGTTTACAGCCCCACCAACAGGGTAGGAGAGTTCCCTTCTCTCCATAGCCTCACCAGCATTTGTTATTCTCCAACTTTTTGATTATAGCCAGTCTAACTGGGTTGAGAGTTATCTCAATGTGGTTTTAATTTGCATTTCCCTGATGATCAGTGATATCGAGCATGTTTTTAAGTACCTGTTGCCATTTGAATGTCTTCCTTTGAAAAATGTCTATTCAGCTCCTTTGCCTATTTTTTAATTGAGTTATTTGCTTTTTTACTGTATAGTTATTTGAGTTCCTGTGTATTGTGGATATTAATCCCTTGTTGGATGTCTAGTTTGCAAATATCTTCTCCCATTCTGTAGCTTTCCCTGGACCACAAGCTGATGAGTGGAGAGGATAGAACCCAGGTGGGACCCTAGGAACCCTGCAGAGCCCTCCATCGAGAAGCTACTCATAGTCGGCAAGAGCATCAGCATCTGTGGGAGCTCATTATAAATTCAGACTCTCAGGAGTCACCCGAGTGACACCAAATCAACTGAAGCCTGTATTGTCACAGGATTCCAGGTGAGAGGGGCTGCCTCAGGTATCAAGATGCTACAAAGTTCACAAGCCAGTGATTTTGCATTTAAATTATAAGGATTAGTATGAGGGTAGTAAAATTTATATAATAGCTTTGGATTTTATACAGTCTTTAAAATAAATAAAGTGGCTAAATAGTTCCTTTGTTTTTAATTAAAATGGCAGGGGCTTTAGCGAGCTGGGGGAGAACATCTTGGCCGTGAGTCTCAACTTACCCTCATTGTAGTCCAGTTTTCCTGGCCTCACTGTAACTAGGCAGGGGGGCACCAGAAGTCACCCAAAATGCAGAAGTTTGCTGGAATTTCTCATCTCTTACTTCTATTCATCCTCCTCAGGCTTTTAATTCTCAGAGAGTCTCCTGTAAGACCTCAGACATGCTATAGACTCAGTATTCTGGAAATCTAAGGAGAGAGTGAAACAGGCCAAACTCAGGGTCACAAGGTGAGATCAATGTCAGCTGCAGAACTTCTTTCTCTACTTTCTTC
>NW_007795471.1:0-1469 GCF_000696425.1 Galeopterus variegatus | reverse complement strand
ATTGCCTATCTCTTAAAAATTGTTGCAGTAATTACTATTTTTAATAGATTTGTCTTTCAGTGTCCTTACTAAAAATGAGTGGTCTACACACCACGAAGTATTGGAGTATTCTGACTTTGTCTGCCTACTTTTACCAGTGAGCTTTCTACCTTCAGATGTTTTCTTGTTGCATGTTAGTGTCCTTTTCTTTTGGATTGAAGAACTCCTTTTTGGTATTTCTTGTAATACAGGTCTTGTGATGAATTCCCTCAGCTTTGGTTTGTCTTGGAAAGTCTTTATCGCTCCCTCATGTTTAAAAGTTCGCTTTGCTGAGTACTGTATTATTGGCTGGCAGAATTTTTTCCCTTCAGCACTTTAGATATGTCATTTCAATCCCTTCTGGCCTGTAAAGTTTCCACGGAGAAGTCTGTTGTCATTACATGTTGTTTCTTTTACCTTGCTACTTTTAGGACCCTCTTTGTCATTGGCCTTTGAGAGTTTGATTATTATAAGCCTTGGGGTAGTCTTATGTGATTTGAATCTGTTCGATTATCTTTGACCATCTTGTACTTGGATATTTATATCTATATCTAGGTGTGAAATTTTTTCCATTATTATTTCTTTGAATAAGCTTTCCATACTCTGCTCTTTTTCAACTTCCTTTTAAAGGCCATCGACTCTCAGATTTGCTTTTTTGAGACTATTCTCTAGATGTCATAGGCATTCATCTCTCCTTTTCATTCTTTTCCTTTTTTTTCTTTTGACTGTATATTTTCAAATAACCTATCTTTGAGCTTACTGATTCTTCCTCATTCTTGATCAGTTCTGCTGTTAAGACCTTTCTAGGGCCACCAACATATGTAAAAGTAAAGGTTGAGTCTGACTATCTCATCTTCTTTCATTCTTATACTTTTAGTCTTTCTGCATCCTCATATTTAAATGTTTCTGTAAAACCATAACATTACATAAGCTGATCATCCTAGCCTTTTAATTAAAATGTATAGTTCTATTGCATTTAATAATTAGTGATATAGTTAGTCATATTTAGTTGACTTTCTAACCATTTTCTATTTGGCCAATCTCTTTTTCATCCTTTCTTGGCTTCTTGTAGAGATATCAAATAATCTTTATTATTTTTTTTATAAACTTGTTTTAATGCTATTAATATTAGAAGATGTATACCTGATTTACTAAAGTTGAACACAAAGTACTACTTCTGTGCTTCATCAATATTGATGTTAACTTTACCTTCAACATTTTTTATGCATTTAAGTTCCACATACAATTTAAACTGTACAATACATTAAAATTTTTGACATTACATCAATATTGATTTGTATTCATTCCCATATTAACTTTTCTGTTTGATGTTTGTGATTCCCAGTTACATGTCTATGTTTGCTTTTGAGATCATTCTTCTGTGCCTGAAGAACTCCCCCCATTTTTGTTTGTTGGAAAACTTATTTATTTCACTACTATTTTCACAACTT
>NW_007795470.1:0-1469 GCF_000696425.1 Galeopterus variegatus | reverse complement strand
CCACGTTGGATGAGTCTTGCTGCCTTGAGTCCAAGTATTCAGCCTGCCCAGCATAAGCACCTATGTGTCTGCTGAGCCACTCTGACCCTAACCCTTGCCAGCAACACATTCTATCAGAAATTTGCTGAGTTCTTTCTTTAAGATAAGTGGATCACCCGTCAGGTTTTCTAAGCTTTGGATAAAGATGCTTAGTGTCGCAGCAGTCTTTCTGTAGTCATCATACTTGGAAAAACATTCTGTATGTTTTTAAAAACCAACTTGTCTTTGTGCATTGCTTTATTGATCATTCAGCATGCCCATTTACAGTGTCTCAAACTTACTAGTCTAATATAAGAGCAGAGAGTGGAGGATGGATGCATCTTTCTTCTCAACTCCATTTCACTTGTTCATGATAAAAGTAACTGTTATGGAGGGCTTGCTAAATAATACGCATGTTTGTAAACACTGTAGATATATGAACTTATTTTATCCTCACAACAAAGCTGTGAGAAAGATATTACCATTATTTTTATAAGTAAAGAAATTGAGGCGGAGAGGTTATGCCCAGGATCACGAAAGTAGAACAAGGTGGAATGAGGATTCTCCCTCAGGTAGTTTGATTTCAGAAGCTGCTTTCATAACCACTGCTCAGTGCTGCCTCTTGTGGGCACCAGTACATTCATGGCTGGTCCAGTTCTCTTAAGCTGGTACCAGATGTGCCTTGACTATACCATTAAGGCATTTGATTTATTCAGGTTGGTCATAATGGCATACCTTTCTCACGTCTTGACATTTTTACATTGCTGCTGAAAATCCAGCAGAATTGAAAGTTTTGAATTAAAAAGCCAGTTTCCATGTAGGAATATGTCCAAATTGCTGGTCCCTTTGTACTTTTCACTCCCATTGAGCTTCCCATTGCCTCACCTGTTCTATTAGCAGTTGAGGAAGCAGAAGAACATCACAGGTCAGAGCTTGGGCTTGGGAGTCAGATAGGCCTGGGTTTAAGTTCTGACCTGCCAGTTAAGATCTGTGTGAACTTGCGTATGTTCATGCTCTCTAAGCTTCAGATTTCTCATATGTAAAGTGTTGAAAAAAAATAGAAGTTATGAAACAGAAAGTTTGGTTCAGCCTCGGTTAAAAAAAAGTAAGCCACACTTCACAAATAATGGTAGTTGTTAAGGTTTTGGAGGAACCTTAGATTCACATTAGGTCTTGTTAAGAAGATAATTTCTTCTTAAGACATTTAAACCTTTCTGCTTAATTTTTCTGGAACTTAACCTCCTTGGGTAAGCACCTGTCAGGCTGGATCACAGACGCCTCTGCTCCATCCTGTGCAGGCCCTGAGTCAGGTGAGCGAAAGAAAAACTGATTAGCCACTGGCAAAATGGACATACTTTATTTTTAGACTTGAGCTCTGCAGAGTGGCGGTTCAGAGTGGCTGCCTTCCATACCGAAGAGTACACAACAGTAGTGGCAATGAGCCAAGGGGT
>NW_007795469.1:0-1469 GCF_000696425.1 Galeopterus variegatus | reverse complement strand
CATCAGAACCAGCTAATCGATGTAAGGAAACTCATTGGACAGAGCTAATTGATCTAAGTTAACTTATCTGACAAAGCTCATCCATCTAAGTAAACTCAGCAGACCAAGCTCATCGAACTAAGTAAACTCATCAGACCTAGCCTTTCGATCTAAGTAAACTGATCACACCAAGCTCATTGATCTAAGGAAACTCATCAGACCAATCACATTGAACTAAGTAAACTCATCACACCAAGCTCATCGATCTAATTAAACTCATCAGACCAAGCACATCGATCTAAGTAAACTCATTACACCGAGCTCATCGATCTAAGTCAAGTCCTCAGACCGAGCTCATCGATCTAATTAACTCATCAGACCAAGCTCATCGATCTACGTAAACTCATCAAAGCAAGTTAATTGATCTAAGTAAACTCTACAGACCCAAGATCATCCATCAAAGTAAACTCATCAGAACCAGCTCATAGATCTAAGTAAACTCATCAGAACCAGTTAATCGATCTAAGGAAACTCATTGGACAGAGCTAATTGATCTAAGTTAATGCATCTGACAAAGCTCATCCATCTAAGTAAACTCAGCAGACCAAGCTCATCGATCGAAGTACGATCATCGATCTAAGTAAACTCATCAGACCAAGCCCTTCGATCTAAGTAAACTCATCACACCAAGCTCATTGATCTAAGGAAACTCATCAGACCAATCACATTGAACTAAGTAAACTCATCACACCGAGCTCATCGACCTAAGTAAACTCATCAGACCAAGCTCATCGATCTAATAAAACTCATTAGACCAAGATCATCGATCTACGTGAACTCATCTGATCAAGCTAATCGATCTAAGTAAACACATCAGACCAAGCCCTTCGATCTAAGTAAACTCATCACACCAAGCTCATTGATCTAAGTAAACTCATCAAAGCAAGCTAATCGTCCTAAGTAAACTCATCAGACACAGCCCATCGATCTAAGTAAACTCATCACACCAAGCTCATTCTTCTATGTAAACTCATCAGGCCAGGCTCATCGATCTAAGTAAACTCATCAGAACAAGAACATTTACGTCAGTGAACTCATCAGAGCAAGCTAATCAATCTAAGTAAACTCATCAGACCAAGCCCTTTGATCTAAGTAAACTCATGACACCAAGCTCATCGATCTAACTAAACTCATCAGACCAAGCACATTGATCTAAGTAAACACATCAGACGAAGCATATCGATCTAAGTAAACTCATCCGACCGAGCTCTTCGATCTAAGTAAACTCATTAGACCAAGATCATCGATCTAAGTAAAATCATCAGACGAAGCCCTTTGATCTAAGTAAACTCATCACACCAAGCTCATTGATCTAAGTAAACTCATCAAAGCAAGCTAATCGTTCTAAGTAAACTCATCAGACCCAGCCCATCGATCTAAGTAAACTCATCACACCAAGCTCATTCCTCTAAGTAAACTCATCAGGCCAG
>NW_007795468.1:0-1469 GCF_000696425.1 Galeopterus variegatus | reverse complement strand
GATATAATATAGGAGGTTAACTCCTTTATTGATCCCTAGCAGGATCATTTTAATGATGCTATTTAATTTTGCAAGGATTTATTATTTAGTAAGTAAGCAAAATTTTATGCTTCAATTACCCAGGGGAAGTAATTTATTCACAGCAAAGGCTGTACACTTTGTTCTCTGCTTACCAGGAGGAGAAACGGGCACAGGCCGTAAAGGCAGATCCTCAGAACAAGTCACGAGGAGGCAGGAATGTGCTCCCTCAGTGGAGACACAGCCAGTGGTTCCTTGCTGTGCTCTAGGCACTGTGTTGGTCATGGGAACACAGGATGAAGAGGAAACGTGGTTGCTGACCTCATAAAGTGTAAGCTATATAGTAATTGTAGATTGAGAGATATGCCAGGAATGAATTGATTGCAAAATGAGCTAAAGAACAGGAGGTGAGAGCTTTTTAGGTGGGGAGGTTGGGGAAGGGCCTTCAGGTGAGACGTTGGGAACTATACAGCATCAGTCGCTGGTTCTGGAGCTGGGGCCTCTGACCCAGTGCCACGAGGCTGGTTCTGGATATGCCAAATGGCTAGAGGCTGGCCCAGCTGCTTTGGTCCCAGTGTAGAGCAGTGCCAGGGGACACCTAGTCCCAGGTCAGCACTAGAGGGGGAATGCAGAGGGCTGGTGTGGGGCTGAAGTGCTGTTGCCTGCTGACTAGCACAGTGGGCACGAAGGAAGGAGCTGTGGCCAGTAAGCAGGTGAGGCAGATTCTGCAGGGCCTCACAGCCCTCGCCAGAGTAGGGGTTTCATACTAAGCACAAGGGGTTTTAATACTGTGGATGTATTAATATTTTCATTTTAAGCACAAGGGACTCTGTTAGTGTGGATGTTAATGAGTGACAGTAACAGTGGTCTTCACAGTAGCAGCAGTACCAGCAGTAGCTACTATTTCTTGTGAGCTTTCTATGTGCCCAGACCTATTCTAAGTATATTGAATTTAATTCTTGTAATGATCTTATGAGGCCGGAAGTCTTAGACATGTTTTATAGAGGAAAGACGAAAGTCACAGAGAAATTGAGCAATGACCCAAGAACCTAAACCCAAGTTACAGGTGCAACCCAGAGAAACATGCCATTAAAGCCACAGATTTTCTGGTGTGTGCTTATCTGTCCTTTCACCTACTGACACAATCACCACGTCTGGAGATATGTGCATCATATAGACAACTGCCCTAGTGACACAGTAGCCAAGAGGAATACCTGATGAGCTCTGCCCAACTTGGAGCAAGTGATTTAGAACAAAGAAAAAAAGACCCAAGGTTTGGGCCTCAAAAGAAGGTTAGAACTAACATTAGAACCAATCTCACTGGTCTAAGGATTCACTGTGGGGCTTTGGGGTCACCAGCCTTCACTGGATGTAACTGGCCATGAGCAGAGCATATGCATCTAACCCCATGTGCAGTCAGGGGTGTGTGTGTGTTTGTGTGTGTGTGTGTG
>NW_007795467.1:0-1469 GCF_000696425.1 Galeopterus variegatus | reverse complement strand
CAAAATAATCGAAGGCTGTTTCTAACATGTCTCTGCCCCTGGCAGTTCTTTTGAAATCCAGTGCTTGCTTATCATAGTGAATACAAATAGTAATTAGGAATATTTTTCAACTTTTGAAAACATTATGTTCTAATTAATACAGCCTCACTTCATTTTCTACCCTCAGTGTTTCAGTCCTTTTGGGCTGCTATAACAAAATACTTTAGACTGGATGGTTCTGGAGGCTGGGAAGTTCAAGATTAAGGTGCTGACAGATTAGGTATCTGGTGAGGGCCTGCTTCCTGGTTCACAGTCAGCACCTTCTTCCTATGTCCTCACATGGTAGAATGGGTGGGGAGATTCCTGGGGCCTCTTTTATAAGGGCACTAATCCCATTCATGGGGGCTCTAACCTTACTATCCAATCACTTCCCCAAAGCCCAACCTCCTAATTTCATCACCTTGGGGATTAGGTTTGAATTTCAACATATAAATTTCGGGGGGACACAAATTTTTAGACCATAGCACTCGCATTTTACAACATGCTATTTTTTGAAAATCTGTAATCATTTAGGTCTTTGTAAGATTATCTACAAAATTAATAATTTTTATCCTCTAAGAAATCTTTTTCGTATATTCTTAATTCTAAAACTAAAAACAATTAATAGCTGTAAACAGGAATTTTATATTTCTATTGTGACTTCTTTAGTAACTAACATTTAAGCATTCACTTATTTTGACTATTGTGATAGCATAATGAAAGCAATATATGTTGACTTCAGAGCCAGAAATATGATGAAAATAATGTGATTTGTCATCTTTTTCGGTTCTAAAATATGTACTGATTGAAGAAGAAGATCACGAACATCTCCAATTTTCTCATGCAACTTAGTAAAGAGGATTTTTATATAAGACTCACCTTTTCATATCTATTAAGTTGAGGCATGTATAAAGGAGGTGGCTTGCAACAGAATGTTCTTCAGTCAAATCACTTTCCACAGCCCTTTTACAAGTTGATATGATTAGAAAACTATCTCTTAACCTTTTCTGTGCAATGAAATCTACCCAGGTTTGGTTAACAGTATGTATTGCATGCATCTTTGAATTCATTTAAAGATTAACTCTCCAATTTCAGCATGGAGATAGTTCCTGTTGGAAGGGATACAATGGGGAGGGGAATATTCTGCAGGAAATCGACTTCTCATTCCAGTTCTCTACATTGTAGGTTTGGTGTCTCTACATAACTTCTTCATCCCCACCCCCAAAACCCTCCTACCTGCTGAAGTCTTCTCCCAGGGAAAAGCTGGGCTCCTGAGGAAGAGAGTACTCCCCAGTAATGTCCTTATTTGGAGAGAATAAAGTTAAGAGATTTGGGCTCAGCCTGCTTGCCTGATTCTTACCTACATATCTAAATATCAAGACTGCCAGTCTATATTTCCTGCCTATATGCAGAGAACACCATTAATGTGAGAGAATTTTGCTAGAAAACTA
>NW_007795466.1:0-1469 GCF_000696425.1 Galeopterus variegatus | reverse complement strand
AAAAGAAACTCACTATATTTTTTACTTGTATCTTTATCTTTAAAAGAATGGAAAAGATACTGTATAAACACTAAGTATAAAAAAGCTGGATTGACTACATTTGTGTTATAGAAAGGAGACTTCAGAGCAATGAAGATATTACTGGGGCAATGAAGCCCATTTCATAATGAAAGAGGTATCAATTCATTGAGAAGACACAGCAGTTCTAAACGTGTATGCATCCAGTAACAGAGTGAAGCAAAAATTGACAGTTGAAAGGAAAAGTGGACAAATCCACAATTACAGTTGTAAATTGCAGTGTTTTCTCTCAATAATTGATAGAACTAGCAGGCAAAAAAATCAGTAAGGATATAGAAGATTTGGAATTTAGGTACAGTCCATTCAATACTCTGAGTATTGAATGAATATTCAGAGTATCGAATGGACTGTACCTAATTGACATTTATAGAACATTCTACCTACATTATTTTCAAGTACACATGAACATTTACCAAAATGGACAATATGCTGGGCCATAAAACATGTTTCAACAAATTTAAAAGGATTGCAATCATGTAGAGACTGGTCAGACTACAATGGAATTAAATTAGAAATCAAAAAGAAACGGTATCTGGAAAATCTCCAAATATTTGTAACTGAAATAACATAAATAACTTTTGGGTCAAAAAAGAATTCACAAGGGAAATTAGAAAAGTATTTATAACTGAATGAAAATGAAAACGCAATATATAGAAATTTGTAGGATATAGCTAAAACAGTGTTTAGAAGGAAATGTACAGATTCAAAAGAAAGGTCTAAAATCATTTACCCAAGATTCTGCTTTAAGAAGCTAGAAAAAGCGCAATCTAAAAAGGACACAGGGCTGGTGTATTAGCCGAGTTGGTTAGAGCTCAGTGTTGATAACACCAGGGTCAAGGGTTTGGTCCTGGCCAGCAGCAAAAAAAAAAAAAAAAAGGACAAATAATAAAGAGCTGAAATAAGTGAAATAGAAAACAAATCTGATTAGCCCCATATTTATTAAAGAAATTGGATTTGTAGTTAAAAGTCTTCACACACCAAAAAGTCCAGACCCACATGGCTTTATTAGTGAATTCTATCCAGCATTTAAGGAAGAAGTAATACCAGTTTTTCACAAACTTCAGAAAACATTTATGAGGCCAGCATTACCTTGATCCCAAACCAGACAAAAGACATTAGGAAAAAGGAAAACTGCAGTTCAGTCTCCCTCATGAATATATATATGCAAAATCATTAAAAATATATTAGCAAATTGAATCTAGCAATGAGTAAAAAGGATAATACATCTTTACCAGTTGGGTTTTATCCCAGTTTCAGGGTTGATTTAACATTAGAAGTCAACGTAATTCACCATATTAATACAATAAAGGAGAAAAGTTAAGTGGCCTCCTATAGATACATAAAAAGCATTTGACAAATTTCAACACTAATTCACTATAAAAGCTCTCAAC
>NW_007795465.1:0-1469 GCF_000696425.1 Galeopterus variegatus | reverse complement strand
GTAAAAGGTGAATCTATAAGAGAAAGAACAGGTGATTATACATTCTTACCAACACGATATGACTATCTAAAAACCAGTCTGCAACAACTGAACTGCTACTGTATACTATGAATGAAAAATCATGTTTTCAGGACGCTCTAAGTTTTATGTGCCCCAAAGATATTCACAAATATATTGGCTATTAAATGTGAACCAATTTCCAATTTCTTCTGTTTTTTCTTTACCTAAAAATCCCCACTGATTTATATCAGATGGATGGCTTTATTTTAATAAAAATTTCCATTTTCTTATTCTACAATTATAGTTTCTTTACAAAACCTAAGTGAAGACACAGGAATTAGATTAGCATGTCTGCAAAAGGAAAGACATGAAGAGGCAAAGAGAGAAGATGAGAGAACAAGGAGGGGATGGGAAGGCTGTAACAAAGGACATAAAAAAATAGAAAGCACCGGGGCACTAGGGGACAGAAGACATAAAATGGCTGCATGGCAAGTTTGTGCTGTTTTCCAGCTTTGGTTACAGTATGGCAAGCCCACTACCAACTGACTTCCTGTTTCCTCTATCAGTTCTCCCCCCTTTTAAAAATTTTCACGAAAGAAACAAGGTTTCCATTTCCACCTCTCTGACTCTCCTCAAAACTACTTGTTTTTGAGGTTGGTTTTTTTTTTTTAACACTGCCTATTGTTCCTTTGACTTTAGGGCACCAAACCTTACCTCCCACAAAAACTACCCCAACATATCAAACAAGTCAGAGAGGAGTAAAAGAGGTTTATTATTGTAAACTTCAACACTATCAAACAAGTCAGAGTGGAGAAACAAGGGTTTATTATTGCAAACTTGGCTGCCTTTAAATCTTCCATCCCATTTAAATTAAACCTGAGCTTATTTTTATTGCATTTTTTATAATACTCTGCTTAGAAAGTGATTCCTAGTACAAGATTAGATTTCCAATTCTTTCTTTTTCTTAAATGTATAAAAAATATTATCAAAGTGGGTGATTGCTTTTGTTGCTTCAGCTTTACACAGGCTTTTACAATATCGCCTGACAAAAATAATGTACCTAGCAAAACCTAAATCCCCAACAGGCTGTGTTCCAAAGGTTTAGTCACCTCTAATGCAACTTTGGGAGTTGGACTGCACTTTCTCATAAAATCCTTTACTAATATACTTAAATCATACTACCCTCTGATGGATTATACAGGAGAAAATGTCCTGAGTTTCTCAGTGGGCTATCGGGAGTACAAAACCTTTCTGCCAGACACACCCAATATTCATTCATTCATGAATACACACACATACACACATACATACTGCTAAAAAGGTTCCCATCAACATTCTTTTCCTAATAAAAATTCTTTTTTTTTTTTTTTCCCATTCTTGGGAGTAGCTCACTTAGAGGTTGTATCAAAGAGAAAACATTTCAGGAAGATCAAGGCAGATGCTATTCACTTATGGACAGGAAGCCAGGA
>NW_007795464.1:0-1469 GCF_000696425.1 Galeopterus variegatus | reverse complement strand
ACTTAGATATAAAAATGGGAGATTTTGTACTAATAAAAGTGTCAATTCAATAGGAATCACAGATACCCTAAATATGCATGCCTCTACCAACAGCTTCAAGTAAAAATGAAGTAAAAATTAACAGAACTAACTGGGAAAACAGTCAATTCAAAAAGTCACGGTTGAAGAATTTAATATCCATTTCTCAGAAATTTTGAGAAAAACTAGACAAAAAAAAGAAAATATTTAGAAGATTTGAACAGCATTATCAACCAATTTGCTCTAAAGCTTAGAGAAAATACACAAAAGAAATGCAGAATATATTTTATTTTAAAATGTATATGAAATGTTCAACAACACTGACTTTATCTCTAGGTAAAATAATTTTCAATAAATTTCAAAAGAATAAACTTTTACGGAATGTGAGCTCTGCCTTCATGGAATTATTTTGAAATCAATAATGCAACTTATATATAGAATACATCAATATTCATTAAAAAGCATTGCATTTATGAATAACCCATGACTCAAAGAAAAAAGAAATCACAAGTTAAATATGATAGTATTTCAAAATAAATGATAGTGAAATTATAGCAGACTAATATTTGCAGGGTGCAAATAGAAAAGAAGAAACACTTAAAATAAATAATACAATTTCTATATTAAGAAAGTAGAAAAAATAGAATAGATTAAGCCTAAAGGGAGTAACAGGAGATAAGATTGGAAATCAATAAAGCTGAAATCAGTCAAATAATGAACAATATAAACAAAGCTAAAGAAGGTGGGTCTTTGAGAAGATAAATAAAATTGATGTTTCTAAATAAATCAATAAAAGAAAAAAGGTAAAAAAAGAAAATTTACAAAATCAGGAATGAAAGATGCTATTAAGATTAAGATGTCATTAATGTTATTATTGTGAATATAAGGAAATATTATAAACAACTTTATGCCAGTAAATTTGACAAATTATGTTAAATGGATACAAGTGTGGAAACCACAAAAAATGCCAAAACTGACTAAACAAGGAAGAGATAACCTGAATAGCTCTACTTCACATAAAAATTCATAATTAAAAATGTTTCCAGGGGCCGGCCCAGTGGCGCACTGCGCTAGTGCGCCGCTTGGGAAGCGCGGAGGCGCTCCCGCCGAGGGTTCGGATCCCACATACAGACCGGTTCCCGCTCACTGGCTGAGCGAGGCGCGGGGGCAACACCGAGACTTGCGATCCCGTTGCCGGTCCCGGTCCGGTACAGGGGCGACACTGAGGGTTGCGATCTGTTGCCGGACACGGAAAAAGACAAAAAAAAAAAAAAAAAAATGTTTCCAGAAGACATACACAAGAATACTGCACAATACATGATTTCATTTATACGAATTTTTTAGGAAAGACAAATCAATAGAATAATAGCTCTGCATTAACCATTGAGCTGGTCACCAAGAGAAGGGAGCATCACAGAATTTTTTTCTCTAGCCATGCTGCCCTTAACTCT
>NW_007795463.1:0-1469 GCF_000696425.1 Galeopterus variegatus | reverse complement strand
CTATAAGCATTCTTCAAATGCTAGAGATATTACCCTTTGTTTATTGCAAATATTTTTCACAGTTTATCCTTTGTCTTTGAGTCCATTGGTCATAGTAGTATTTGCTGTACTAAAGTTTTTTGCATTTTTAAAATCATAGTCAAATTTAATCTGTCTTTTTTTTTTTTTAATGGCTTCTGGCTTTAGTTTAAGAAGGTCTTCCTCTTTACCAATATCACGAAAACATTCACCTATATTTTCTTCTAGTACTTTTATGGCTTTCTTTTTTACATGGATATATTTGATCAAATTGCAATTTATTTTGGGGTAAGGAATGTAGTAGTAATCCAGCATTTTTAAAATTTATTTTATTTAAAAAATTGTTTTGGCAGCTGGCCAGTACAGGAATCTGAACCCTTGACCTTGGTGTTATAACACCAACCTCTAACCAACTGAGCTGACTGGCCAACCCTAGCATTTTGTAAAACAGTTAGCTATATTCCATATAACTTTTTGAATAACCATTTTAAAAGTCTCCTTTATCATAAACAGAATCTCTTTATGTACTTCTGCTTATTTCTGGATCCTTGATTCTTTTTCTCTCATCAGTCCATATGTTTATTGGGAGTCCTCTTTTTTAGAAAACTCAAAACACAAAAACCTCAACATACAAATTAGATAAACTAAAGAAATGGGATCCTTCAGGCTACAGATAGCAAGCTGCCCTAACTGTCCTTGAAATGATTTGATTTTTAATTTTTTTTCCTTAATTTATTTTGTTTTTAGTGGCTGGTTGGTATGGAGATTCCAACCTGTGACCTTGGTGTAATAAGGCTGCACTCTAACCAACTGAGCTAACCAGACAGCTCAATTTCTTAAAAGCTTAACTTTTTATACATGTTTCTGTGAACCAGCTTCATTGAGATATAATTCACATATCATACAATTCACCCATTTGAAATGTACAATTCAGTGGCTTTCAGTATATTCACAGTTGTTCAACCATGATCAATTTTAGAACTGTTAAAGAAAAAACAGCAGATCCAAAATGGAGTCACTCATACTAGGCTTCCACATCACCAAACCAAAACCTAAGTTGTTTGCTTGTAAGATCTGACTTTCTGAGAAATCAGGAGAGAAATTATAGACTTCCATTCCACACCCAGGACAGCCGAGGCCACCTATGACAGCTAAGCCCAAATAAATTTTAACCTTTTATAAGCACGGAGAATGTAGGGGGTTGAATATGTACCCCTAAAACTCACTGAAGCTCGAATTGTGTCCCCCAAGTTTAATATATTAGAAGCTCAATCCCCACTGTAACCATTGAGGGTGGGAAATCCTATTATGGTAATTGAAAGGTGGAGCCTTGAAGAGGTGATTGGATTGTAGAACCCTGCAGTAGTGAATGGATTAATAATGGTGGTCGGGGCATGGTTCTGAGGGCTTTAAAAGAAGAGAGTATGTCTCCCTTGCTCTCTGTGCTCTCT
>NW_007795462.1:0-1469 GCF_000696425.1 Galeopterus variegatus | reverse complement strand
GCAAGAAAAACACACTTAAAGTTCAGTACAAAGTGCAGGCTGGTTCAAGAGAGTGAGCAGCCACCTCTTGACAGTAAGTTCTATACAAACTAAAGTACACACACCTCAGCCAGATAAGAGCAGACCACCTGCAGGAAAGTGAGCAACAACCCCGCCTTCAGTTGGGATTCTGTTTTCATAGTTTCTCTCTCTAATGAATATTCAATTAAGGGGTGGCTCCCAGTTATGTAACATTTAGTCATGCACATGCCCAGTCAGTTTCTTCCTGAAGAATGTTCATTGGTCAGACCCTATCACATGCACCAGGCATAGTCAAGAATGTTCTGTGCTCTCTATTGAGCATGCCCAGCCACTAGATTTGCATAAGCCAGGCCCTTGTGGTCTCATTTTCCCATGCTGGTGCTAAAAATAGGTCTAACTGGCAACACTAACTGTCCTCCAGGGGAGAGCTCAGAGGAGGGGGCCTGAAACCTCAGGGAGTAGCTGGAAACCCAGAGAGGCATGTCCTAAAACTTGAGTGCAAGGAAACTGAGCACCTCCTCATTGGGCTGGGTCACAGACCCCTCTGCCCTGTCCTATGCAGGTCCTGAGCCAGGTCATTGAAAGAAAAACCAAGTAGCCTCTGGCAAAGTGGACATGCTTTATTCCAATGCGAGTTCTGCCAGGCAGCAGTTCAGAGCTGCTGTATTCCATACCGAAAGTACACAATAGCAGCAACAAGCCAAGGGGGACATGGGCACATATGCACACTGACACTGCTCTTGTGTAACTTGTTTACAGCGGATGTGCTGAATCATACCCAGCCCGATATGAGGGGAGAGGGCCTGGCTAAACTACAGTTTCCTCACACTCCTGTATCAAAACGATGCTTGATATCATTAAGCCATTTGGAAAATGCAAATTTAAACCATTGTGAGATATCACTGTACATCTACAAGATGACTGAAATAACAAAGACGTGAGAAATGTTTGAGATGATAGATAATGGCTAAATACCCTGGTAACATCATTGCACACTGTATAAGTGTACTGAAATATCATATCATATTCCATAAATATGTACAATTATCATGGATCAATTAAGAAAAAAGTAAATTAGAGAGAAAAAAAGTTGCAGACAGAAGTACATTAGAGGTTACCAGAAATGGGAGGAGGGAGGGGAGGAATATGGGAAGGTATTGCTTAGTGGGCACAGTGTCTATATTTAGGATGATGAAAAAGTTTTGGAAATAGAGGTGACAGTAACACAGCATAGTGAATGTAATCAATTCCATGCAATTGTATGTTTAAAAATGCTTAAAATGGCAATCATTAAGTAATATATGTTTTACCACAATTTTAAAAATGGAAAATAAGAAAATAATGACTAAAATAAAGAATAGTGGCAACTCCAAATGCTGGCAAGGATGCAGAGACATTGGACCACTCATACATTGCTGGTGGGGAGGTCAGATGTCACACTCACTCTG
>NW_007795461.1:0-1469 GCF_000696425.1 Galeopterus variegatus | reverse complement strand
ATGTGCATCTTATGGGCTAGCTCCTCAAAACTGCATTTGTACATCAGCATGCTTATCCCTACAATATTCTTTTATTCATCTCCTGGAACTTTGTTTTACTCTAAGATATTTTTAACTTTTGTTTTTGGACCTTGCTTGCCCTTAAATCTTTTCTCTTTAATTTATTGCTCACCTAAGGGTATTCATGACTCAGAGAAGGAAAAATTTCTCTTTGATATTTACCTCGAAGGCTTTCTCTACTGACCTGCATGAGGGGGGAAGATACCTCACTCTTTTTCTTGGTCTTGGAAACTTTTCCTCTTGTATGAAAAGGGAGACTTTTCTGCTCCCATTGGCCTGCCTGTTCAGGCCCCATAGTTTAAAAGCCATAATGACGGGCCGGCCCGGTGGTGCACTGGAGAGTGCGCCGTCTGGGAGCGTGGCAGTGCTCCCGCCGAGGGTTCGGTTCCCATGTGGAGACCGGTTCCCGCTCACTGGTTGAGCACGGTGCGGGCGCAACACCGAGGGTTGCGATCCCATTACGGGTCAGTAAAAAAGACAAAAAGGTAAAAAAAAAAAAAAAAAAAAAAAGCCATAATGACTGTGTGTGCTTTCTTGCCAAAGCCAAAGAAAAACACCTGCTATCTGTCAGACTTGGCTTCTGCTGGAGAATTATTTAAAACTCTATTTCTTTTAAACTTCCTCAACATATTTGGTACACAATGAATATTAAAATACTAAGAAAAAATAGTAGAGTTTTTTTTCCCACAGGAGGAAAACCATGTTGAGCATATTCTAGGTGCTTTACATGTATTTTCTTTAATCATCACAATCAAAACAAGTTTAGGAGGTAGACATTATTATTCTCATTTTACAGGCAGAGAAAAGGAGGAGCTCAATGGTAAATACTTTGCCTGAGGTCACACAGGTGACTGAGCTGACATTTGAACTTGGCTGTAAAGCGTGTTCTTTTCCATTCCATTGCAACATGTTCCAGAGGTGGGCTGACAGTTCTCCAGGTAAAGCTTGGTATGGGAATGAGTGGGCTGTGTGCACAGGGAAGGAAGGACTCAGGATCACTAATGCAGGGGAGCCCTGACCTAAGAGTATTTGCCAGGGTGTGTATGTGCAGGGGTGGACCAATCACAAAGTGCTTTAAAATGGGCTTATTATTTATTTTTATTAATAATATCATTAGTTTTTGTAGAAATTTACAATTTGTGAGGCACTTTCACTGTCTTCACAAAACCCAGCAATTTCAAATCATTTTTAAAAAGAAAGTGGGTTTACAAAATAACATCTTAGGTGATAATAACACCTTAACTTTATTTGTTTACTTATTTATTCTGATAGCTTTATTGAGGTATAATTTATATAACATAAAATTCACCCATTGTGAGTGTACAATTCAGTGATTTTACTAAATTTCAAAGTTGTGCATCCATCACCACAATCTAGTTGTAAAACATATTCATCACCTTAAAACGTTC
>NW_007795460.1:0-1469 GCF_000696425.1 Galeopterus variegatus | reverse complement strand
GGAAGTATGGCCCGTATACCAAAGCTGAGGAGGGGTGGAAAAGCGGTAAATAAAAATTGTCTCTGAAGGGGCCCATAGGCTGACTAAGTAGATAAAGACTTTAAATCAGTGATTATAAATATGTCTAAAGAATTAAAGTACACCACACTTAAGCAATCAAAGTATGACAACTCTGTCTCATCAAATAAATAATATCAATAAATAGGTAGAAATTATAAAAATTTAAAAACCAAATAAAAATTCTGAAATGAAAAAAAAAATTATAACCAAAATGGAAAAAAAAAGTCACTAGAGGGGCTCAACAACAGATTCGAGTTATTAGAGCAAAGAATCAGTGAACTTGAAGCTAGGTTAATAAAGATTATCCAATCTGAGGAACAGAAAGAAAAATGAATTAATAAAATAGAACAGAGCTTTAGTGACCTGTGAGACACCACTGATGTATAACATACACATAATAAAAGTCCCAAAATGAGGAGAGAGTGAGAGTATAAAAAAGTATTTGAAGAAATAATGACTGAAAACTTCCCAATTTTGATGAAAAACAATAATCCATACATCTAAGAAGTTTAATGAAATTTCAGTAGAATAAACTCAAAGAGATCCACACCTGACACATCACAGTCAAACTTTCAAAAGTGAAAAAAAAAGAAAAGAAAAGTAAAGAAAACCTTTCTCAGAATTCCTTCTTGTAATCTTTCCTCATTTGCCAGAATTAGACACATTCGAATAAAAATAGTTCGACAATTGGCTTAGGCTAGCTTTACTTTACCCCTGGGTTTCCTGATGAGGCTGGCCTCTTCAAAAACTCATGAAAGAAAAATGGATACCTGAATAAACCTGGATTCTGTTAGTAAGGAACAAGGCTGAGTTGCTCTGATATAGCTAGCCAATAGTGTCTGCCATGGAGAGGTTTCTTCAATTTTATTTTGATGTTTTTGTTGGGTGGTTATCTTCAATCTCTTTCTCTTCCTCTCTTTAACCTCTGTCCATACTCTATTTCATCTCCTCAACACCACCACCACAGGCAAAGCTATCCCAAAATTTTAACAATATGTTTTTAGTTACAAACATCAGGCTGATGTTCCTCTGTGTAGAAACCCACTGCAGCTCTGAACTCATTTGTTTCAAAATCATTACAAAACTGCGGACTTTAAAACTCTATTGGCTGCTTCTTAGTGCTTTCCATCTACCTTTTCTCCTTGCCAGTAACTTAATGGTTTAGACTGCATGTTTAAGCCAACATAACTGACTGACTACTCTCTCTGCACACAAATTTCCAGTTCCCATGTCCAAAGCTTCATACAGCCAAGCCATTCTTTCCACAGAATCTTTCACGTCACAGCTACACAATAAATACATGAAAAATAGTAGAAACTGAGGCAACTGGATTTACGTACTGCTCAAATTTAGTTCTTCATTCATTCAAGTATAACAGGCCCTGGAGCTACAGTAGTAAGCAAACAGGC
>NW_007795459.1:1147-1469 GCF_000696425.1 Galeopterus variegatus | reverse complement strand
CCCTAAGAAGTCTTAGTAGACTATAGAACTGCAATTCAGAAGTCTCCCCTCTTTTTTTTTTATTTTTGTTTTTGGAATGGGAGATAGGTTCTCATACATAGGAAGGCAAAAGCAGCCAAATGTTACTAAGGGGAACCCTAGTTCAAATTATAAACCAAATACAAGCTTCTAGTTTATCATTTGAACACAGAATCCCACAGAACTATAAATGCAATCAAAAACTTAGTCATACTAGGGCTGGCCCGGTGGCGCACTGGAGAGTGCGCCGCTTGGGAGCGTGGCAGCGCTCCCGCCGAGGGTTCGGATCCCATGTGGAGACCGG
>NW_007795459.1:0-218 GCF_000696425.1 Galeopterus variegatus | reverse complement strand
TCCGGTCCCGGGGACGGGCGGGACCCCTAGGGTTGCGATCCCGTTACCGGTCAGTAAAAAAGACAAAAAGGAAAAAAAAAAAAAACTTAGTCATACTAAACAACAATCAGCAAAATGACACATAATAATGGGTTACCATTAGGTGGTCGATTGCCCAATTCTGACTTAATAAGCCTGAACGTAATTTTCCCTACAATTCTTCATAGAACATGATACAA
>NW_007795458.1:0-1469 GCF_000696425.1 Galeopterus variegatus | reverse complement strand
AAAAAATAAATAACTTAAAAGCTATTACATTAATGTTTTGAAAATTAAGAGGAAAAAGCTGTATTTTGTGGAGTGAGGGGAGATTCCCTTCTGTCCTTCACCACCTTCTCCATCCCATCTTTCTCTCACCAGGTGGACAAGATTGTGGACCAGCTGCAGCAGTTAATGCAGGTGTATGACTTGGCTGCCCTTCGGGATTATTGGAGCTACCTGGAGCGCCGGCTCTTCAGCCGCTTGGAGGATATATATAGGCCCACCATCAATAAACTGAAAACCAGCCTGTTCCGCTTTTATCTTGTCTACACAATTCAGGTGCTTGTTGATTCAGTGGTTCTGCTTCCCTTGATAGAGAGAGCCCTTTGATCCAGAAACAGATTTTCTTCTAACCCCGAGGAAGAATTCTGCATGTTACTATGGAAAAGAGAACAGTCATAGTGCAAATTATTTTTGACTTTTTTTTTCTTATCATCTCTAGATCATCTTACTCGTCTTCCCTATTCTTATTTCCCCTTAAGTATTAAGCACATTAGCTTGGGTAGTGTTTTAAAGAATATATGTAGATGGGTTAAAGTTTGAGGAGTAAAGATTATAGCTGACCTGGGGGAGTAAATCATTAGGTTATTCGAACATCAACTAGGGATTAATTTTCAGGATGGCATTTGTCATTAGAACTTCAGTTTAAACCAGCTTTGAAATAACAAGGTCCTTGCAAAAAGAGTGATGATCTCCTTTATATTATGGAGTTTGTAGATCCTGTTTTGCTACTGCTGGCAGACTGATGTCCAAAGGCTGTCTGCTATGCAGTGATGAAGAATCTTCTCTCTGCACTTCTGTTTTTTCTCCCTCCTTACCACCTCCTTGATGTCTTGGCAGACAAACAGAAATGACAAGGCCCAGGAGTTCTTTGCAAAACAGGCCACCGAGCTCCAGAACCAGGCTGAGTGGAAAGATTGGTTTGTCCTGCCCTTCCTGCCATCCCCAGACACCAACCCTACCTTTGCTACCTACTTTTCTCGACAGTGGGCCGACACCTTCATTGTGTCCCTGCACAACTTCCTGAGTGTCCTGTTTCGGTGCATGCATATCCTTTCAGCTGCCTGGGGCTGTGGGCCTGCTCTGAGGCAGCCAGACAATGTGACCAGTAGCCGCCACTCTTGATGCAGCCATTTCTTCTACAGAATGCCCAAGGATTGCTGTCATGTGAGGGGGCTGGACAAATTGTGGTTATTTTTGTCAGTGAGCCAGGGAATCATAAATCTTAGTTCTGCTGCTGTGCTGCTGAACTAATAGCTGACATGCATGGTGGTAGCAACGGGTGTTAGTACTGGGCTGTGTCAGCAGGCACGGGGGTTGGAAAGCAGCCGTTGCTTGGAGAACCAGCCGACCTTGAGATCACCCTCTCTGTGCAGACATGTGTCCCTGGGGATATCACTTGCCTTTGTTGGGATTAGGCAGCAGATGAGAAAGAA
>NW_007795457.1:5289-6758 GCF_000696425.1 Galeopterus variegatus | reverse complement strand
CACCACTTCTGTGCAGGTGGTCCACCACAGCCACCGCCACAGCTACTACTGCCACAAAGACAGCTCACTACCACAGTAGCAGCCAGGACCACCCTGCATGCAGCCCATTGCATATTTAACTGCACTGATGCAAGGAGAATCACCAGCAGAGCCTGAAAAAGAGGAGAAATTCTTTCTCCTCAAAGCCCACTCCAGAATAATAGAAGAAACAGCTGCTCTACCAGATGACCAGACATCAACATAGAGATACTAGAAATACAAATAACAAGAAAATGTGACACCACCAAAGGAATACATTAATTCTCAAGTACCAGATCCCAAAGAGCAGGAAACCCTTGAAATGACCAAAAAGGAATTCTGACTAGCAATCTTAAGAAAGTTCAAACAGATAAGAGAAGACTGAATTAAACATCACAGTGAAGTGGTAAAAAAATATCCAGGATATGAAGGAGGAAATTTTCAAAGAGATTAGTGCCTTTAAAAAGAATGTAGCAGAACTCCTGGAAGTGAAGAATTCACTCAGTGAAATAAAAAACACAACTGAGAGCTTAAACAGCAGGTTAGAGAAGCAGAAGAAAGAGTTTCAGATCTTGAAGACAGTCTTTTTGAAATAACCCAGGCAGACAAATAAAAAGGAAGAAAGAATTTTAAGAAATGAAGAAAACTGAAGAGGGCTAGCAGGCAACCTTAAGCACACAAACATCCAAATCATGGGTATTGCAAAAGGAGAAGAGAAAGGAAAAGGCATTCAAAAACTATTCAATGAAATAATAATGGAAAAATTCTCAGGTATAGGGAGGGACACAAGTCTTCAGATCCAGGAAGCTCAAAGATCCCTAAACCAATTCAATCCAAAAAGATTCTCTCCAAGGCATATTATAGTCAAACTGGCAAAGATCAAAGATAGAGAGAGAATTCTAAAAACAGCAAGAGAAAAGCATCAAGTAACCTATAAGGAAACCCCCATCAAACTAGCAGTAGACTTCTCAAGTGAAATTCTACAGCCTACAGGAGAATGCAATGACATATTCAAATTACTAGAAGAAAAACATTGCCATCCAAAAATACTATACTGAGCAACAGTCTCCTTCAGAAATGAGGGAGAAATCATGTATCTCCCAGACAAACAAAAACTACAGAGTTCACCACCACACCACCAGCCCTACAAGAAATTCTGAAGGGAGGCCTGCATCTGGAATCTGAAAAATGATAATCACAGTCAATACACAGGAAAGAACAAAACCTACTGGTAGAACAAAAATGCAAACAAGAAAGGGAAGGAAACTAAATCTTACCACTTCAAAAAACCAACAAACATCAAAGACAAGAGATAAAAGGGTAAGAAAGGAACAAAACATATTTAAAACATTCAAACAAAAATCAATAAAATGCCAGGAGGAAGACAATACCTTTTAATAACAACCCTAAATGCAAATGGATTAAATTCCCCATTCAAAATACACAGGCTG
>NW_007795457.1:0-231 GCF_000696425.1 Galeopterus variegatus | reverse complement strand
AAAGGAAGCTTTACTTTATCAGAAAAGAAAAGAGGTAAACATTTCTTTAAAAAAAATTCAATTCACTCTAATCTTGTGGAACATGTAGAGTATTCAAGACCATTTAGTTAAAGCTCCAATGGAAGGATATTCTATAACCATGAAGATGGAATGAGATAGACAAAACTTTTCTGAGTTCCTTTCTCTCCACTTTCACTTGGTGAGTATGCCTAAGAAGGATTCAGCATCCTA
>NW_007795456.1:0-1470 GCF_000696425.1 Galeopterus variegatus | reverse complement strand
TTTTTTTTTATTGGTGGCACTTGATTATGCTCAGTCTAGCACAGGGTGTCTCCCCCTCACCCATTGCACCTCCAGAATCCAGGCCCACATAACAGTCCAAGTGAGCTCCCCAACACACATCCCGGCCAAGTCATCCCTCTGCCTTCAGCCCTTCAGGGGCTGCTCACTACCCTCGGACAAACAACTCCCCACCTGGCACATGAAGCCCTGCTTCTGGCCAGCTCCCCTCTGGCTGCACTTCCATGACACACCTCCACACAGACCCTGACCAATGGTCAGGCCAGATGATTGTGGTTACACTCTTCTGACTGTGGGCAATGCATGTCTTCTGAAAACAGGGCCCTTTCTCCTCCCTTCCACATGACTAATTCCTACTCATACTTTAGGAGCTTGGTGGAGCCTTTCCTGCTCCAAGAGACCTTCTCTGGCATCCATAGGCTGGGTGGAAACCCCGTCTGCTTCCCCACGTCACTCTGTGTTTCCCTCTGCCATGGCACTGATCAATCCGAACTATACCTGTTTATGTCTCAGTCTCCTCAAATGGCCTGGAAGCTTCTTGGCTATGTGCCAGCACCAACATGGTATCTGGCACACAATATGCACTGGAGAGATGATGACTAAATAGATGAATGAATGAATAAATACCTACAGATGTTATGGTGCTAAATATACGCAGTGTTGAGCACTGCCAGTTTGCAAGTGTTGGAAGAACACCAGGAATGCAGCTCAGGGCCTCCGGTGTCCATGCATCCATCATGGCGAGACCGGGTAATATACAAGGGAAGCCCTGCATTTAACACAGGCTGGTGGATGGCAAATATAATCTCCCAGACAGCACTAAACTTGATGAAACAACACGTGATGGGAATGGGAAGGTAGGCTGTGTTTTAGAGACACAGGTATTAAAGAGGTCAAAGACAGGGGTGAGAATAAGCATCGAAAATACAGACATGTTCAAACCTGATGGTTGGAGCACGGTGAGAGGCATTTGAGAAAGGATAAAGTGAAGTAAGAAAAGATACAGTAGTATTGTAGGAGTAGTTCATGGATGCCCACCCAGGCCCAGGACGCTTTTTAAATTCAGAGCTATTATTTAGGAAGTAGGAACTTTGAGTCTGTGGGCATATCTAACTCACTCTGTTCAAAGTGGAGGATCTGAGGAAGTCTAAACACTGATCTTTTTATCTCTTAGAGAGTAGAAGAAACTACAGAGGAAACATCTATTCTGGATTGGGTTTGACCAACGAGAAAGCACTTCTTGAAGTAAGAGGATGGAAAAAGCCTCTGATAAATAAGAATGGGCTTCCCTGAAGTAAGCCACGGTGAGTCTGGGCAAAGATTTTAGGGAAGCAGGTTTCAGAAGTTTGACAGTTCTAGTATCTGACTCACATTGAAAATATGGCTCCAGAGGGAAGTAAAAATGATGCTTTCCTTTTATAAAAGATCCCAATGAAGAAAAAAAAAAAAAAA
>NW_007795455.1:0-1470 GCF_000696425.1 Galeopterus variegatus | reverse complement strand
CACATACACACATGCACACACACACGCACACAGAGACACACGCACACCCCCACACACACCCCCGCACCCCCACACACGCACACACACAGTCACACCCACACACACACACACACACATGCACACACACACGCACACACACTCACACCCCCACACACACCCGCACACACACACGCACACACACGCACGCACGCACACACACGCACGCACGCACACTCACACACACACGCACACACACACACACGCGCACACACACAAACACACATGCACGCACACGCACACATGCACACGCGTGCACACACACAAACACACATGCACGCACACGCACACATGCACACACACACGCACACAGAGACACACGCACACCCCCCACACACTCACACCCCCACACACCCACATACACACATGCACACACACACGCACACAGAGACACACGCACACCCCCCCACACACTCACACCCCCACACACACACATGCACACACACACACACACACACGCGCGCGTGCACACACTCACACACACGCACACACACACTCACACACACGCACGCACACACACACACTGCACACACACACACGCACACACACACTCACACACACACACACACTCAGCTCTCTGGGTCTGGATCCTCCCAGGCTGTGCAGTGAAGTGGCCCGAGGGGCTTCTAAAAGACGCCAGTGCCCGGGTCAGGTCGTCAGCAGGGCCAGGGACAGCGCATGTGCGGATCTGATCTGATCACCGCATAAACAGCAACTCCTGGAGGCCATCACCTGCCCCTGCCCCTGGTCCTGGGGAGAGGAGTCAGCCAGCATCCCGAGGCCCAGCCCTGACCATGTGTGCGACCCGTCCCCTCCACACAGGCTGGGACAGCCCCACCTGCACCCCGGGCGTGGTCTCCGTGACCAGGGGCGAGTGTGCCGTGATGGGCTGCAACATCTCCAATGCCTTCTCCCACGTCACCATTGGGCTGAGTGCCCACGGGCAGGACAGGACCATCTTCCTCAAGAAGGCCCAAGGAAGCTTCCAGAAGGAGGGGTGGCAGCTGCAGGTAGAAGGAGGCGTGGCCCAGCTGGTGGTCCCAGAGGCCCAGCACAGCCACGCGGGACTGTACACGTGGCACCTCACAGGGCGCCAGAGAAACATCATGCATATCACACTGAATGTTTCAGGTGAGGGGGAGCCACAGGCCCAGGGGACCCAGGGAGGCCAGGCCTGGGCTCTGAGCACACAAAGCGAAGCGAGACAAGACCCTGCTCCTCAGAAGAGCTGCAGCCGAGAGCCAGGCACCCCTTGTCCTCCCCGCCGCCCCGACTCCCACCCCCCAGCGGTGGGGAAGCGGCTCCCGAAACCCCGAGCTCTGAGAGGCCCCAGGACCCCGGCCCGGCCAGGAGCCCGCGCTGCGCCCGACTGTGCCACCCACAGGCCCCGGGGCTCCAGCTCCTACAGCCCCCGCCTCTGCTCTGCCCCTCAGC
>NW_007795454.1:0-1470 GCF_000696425.1 Galeopterus variegatus | reverse complement strand
TATCTTTTGGAATTTATTTAGACTTCTTTTGTGGTCTATGCATAGCCCTTTTCCTGCTTGTATTCTCTATTTTTCAGGCTCATTTTTACATTTATGTGAATATACAATCGTATATTATTTTATTTTATTTTTTTCTTTCTTTTAAAAAATTTTATATATTTATTATTATTTTTTACATTCTAAGAGGTTATTGCAAAGCAGTTGAGGGGAGGGGGAGAGAGGAAGGAGAGCGGAGGCAGTGTGGGAGGAAAGGGGTCTGTGGTTGAGGCCCATGATACCCCCCCTCATTCCAGCGGGGGAGCCTTGGGCACTTCCAGTGGTGGTCTGGTGGTTGATGCTGAGCTGGATGTGGATGTCAGGGGCATGGCTGAACCCCTTGGCACCCTGCCGCCACAGCTCTGGAGCCCAGGGTGCTTCCAGTGGTGGCTTGGTTGTCAACAATGGGCTGAGTGCAGATGTAAGCGGGCATGGCTGAGGCCCTCAGTCTTCTCTCCACCCAGTCTTCAGAGCCCAAGGGGCTTCTGGTCCTCCTAAGTTTTATAGGTGTTCTTTGGTGGTGTTAGACCTTTACTGGTTAATATCTGAAGTTTGTCTATCATTTGTGGGTTTTTTTTTCTTTTAGTTCTGTGTTGGATTATTTGCTATTCCTACCACTTAAACTCTCACTGGAACTAATTTGTTGTCCTTTGGTTACTTCTAAAATGGGGAAACTTCCTGTGGGGACCAGTACTTGAGCCCTGTGGTTGAGCGAAATTGCTGCTTTGCTGCTGATTCCCTGGGGAAGGCTTTTGGTGCAGCTCAGATTTTAATTGTTGACTTTGTAAGCACTTCCAGGTCTTGTGAGATCTGGTACACCTGGGTTGTATGGAAACTTGGTGGGTTTGAGTCTTTTAAGCAAACTGCACCCCCTATCGTTCTACATTCCATACCAATCTCCACTGAGTGGGCCTGTGCTGATTGGAGGGCTGATCAGCTGTCCATACTGTGCCTGAATGCTCCTCTGGTGGTCCTGTTTCCCCCACCGCCTGCACTCCAAACACTTCCCATGGGATGGGCCATGTCTTGGTAACTTGTGATGGCACACTAGCCTCTGAGTGGTTCCTTTTTGTTCTGTTGTCTGTGGCCCTATCTTTTCTATGTGGGTCCACAGGAACCCTGTTGGTGGTCTTGATGGCCTGGGGGCCACCAAGGCCCTCTTCTCCCCTGCAGCCTCTAAGCAACTTCACACAAAGGGTAATGCTACAAATTTTGCCATATCTTGCTGTATGTGCTCACCAAGGCCAATCTTGAAGTGTTTGGGGCTTGAAACAGTTGGAGTGGTCCTTTCTCTAATCATGGCTTTTCCTGCCTTCATGAACTCTGTAGGTCTCTCCTTCTCTTCCCCTGAGCTTTAGCCTCTTGTCTCTTTGTACAGCTTTTGATTTAAAGTCCATTTTATCTAAGTATAGCTACTCTTGCTCTATTTCAGTT
>NW_007795453.1:0-1470 GCF_000696425.1 Galeopterus variegatus | reverse complement strand
CGGGGGCAACACTGAGGGTTGCGATCCATTGCCGGACACGGAAAAAGAAAAAAAAAAAAAAAACCACACTGAGATTGGCTATTATCAAAAAGATAAGTGGGAGCTAAAAATAAATAGATAAATAAATAAACAAACAATCAAATACAATTAAAGAAACAACGGAAAGAAAAAGAGAAAGAAAGATACAACAATCACAATTATGTTAGTGAGTTAGTGAGAAATTGGTAAGGGCCATAAAAATTGATTACATTGTGTAATGTTGAACATACTAATTATTCTGATTTGAGCATCACATATTACACACAGGTATTGATATTCCATGTGGTACCCCATAGAGAGTACAATCAAATACTTTTCAATAAAAATAATTAAAAAATAAAATTATGTTGTTCACATTTCTAATATTTGGAACTTTCTATATATCTTATTCTTATTTATTTCTCATTTCACTCCATATTGGTCAGAATATTCTATGGATTTGAATTTTGAAACCTTTGAGACTTGTTTTGTGGTCCAGTCTGTAGTTTAGTTTATTCTCTAATTGCCAACTAGGTCAAACCATTTAATAGTGCCGGTCAAAACTTCTTTCTCCTTACTGGTATTTTGTTTGGTTGTTTTATCATTGAAGGAGAAGTATTAAAATTTCCAACTGTAATTGGGAATTTGTTTTTTCTCTATTTTGGTCAGATTTTGCTTCATATGTTTTTCAGTTCTGTTATTAGATGGATGAAGATTTATGATTGTTATGTCTTCATCATAAAATTTTTTTCTTATGAAATATCTATTTATCTGGTAGGACTCCCTTCATGAGGTCTATTTTTGTCCAATTTTGATACAGCCACACCAGGTTTTTATGCTTGATGTTAAGTGACATGTTTATGCAACTTGCCACCCATCAATCACTGTGCTCATATTTAGGGTGTCTTTTTGTAGACTGTTGGTCATGCTGTTTTTATCCACCCTGAAAATCTTTGCTTTTTAATCAGAGTGTTTGGTCAATTTACATTTTTGTTTCTATTTGTTCCTCCTGTTGTTTTATTCCTGTTTTTCCTTTTCTGCCTTTGCTTGGATAACTTGTTTCTAATTCCATTTTATTATTTTAAAATTTTAACTTGGATAACTTGTTTCTAATTCCATTTTATTATTTTACAATTTTAAAATTTATTTTTTGAATTGAAACATAATTGATTATACATATTTAATGGAGTACAGAGTTGACTATCAGTATTTGTGTATAGTATGTGATTATCAAATCAACATTATTAGCATGTTCATCATTACAAATTTTGATTATTCTTTGTGTCACTTACCCAATTACTCTCTAACTTCCTACCCCACCATCTTTCCCATCTCTAGTAACTATAGGTCTGTTCTCTCCTTCCAAAAGTTCAATGTTTTATTGTGGATCTTTTCCTTCTTTCCTTCTTTCTTCCTTTCATCTTTTCTTCTTTTCTTCCTTTCTTCCTTTCT
>NW_007795452.1:0-1470 GCF_000696425.1 Galeopterus variegatus | reverse complement strand
GTCTTTCGAATGTGGAATTCTATTTATTTATATCTATGATTTTTACTGAAAGGTATTGTCTTACTTCTGGCATTTTATCAATTTTCATTTGGATGCTTTAAATACCTTCTGTGGGTTTTTTTCCCCCTTTTATTGTTTGTCTTTGGTGTTCATTGGTTTTTGCAGATGGTAAGATACAATTTCTTTCTCTTTCTCACTTGCATTTTTGTTCTACCAGTGAATTTTGTTCTTTCTTGTGTATTCATAGTAGTGGTTTTCCTTTTTTGGATTCCAGATGGAGGATTCTTTCAAGGATTTCTTGTAGTATTGGTCATGTGGTATTGAAATCTCTTAGTTTTTGTTTGTCTGGGAAATATCCTATTTCTCCTTCATTTCTGAAGGATAGCCTTGCTGGGTATAGTATTCTTGGCTGGCAGATTTTATTTTTTAGCATTTTGAATATGTCATCCTATTCTCTTCTGGCCTGTAGAGTTTCTGTTGAGAAGTCTGCTGTTAGTCTTTTGGGGAGTCCCTTATGGGTGACTTGATGCTTTTCTTTTGCTGCTTTTAGGATTTTTTCTTTGTCTTTGAGGTTTGTCAGTTTGACTGTAATATGCCTTAGAGAGGACCTTTTTTGGATTGAATCTGTTTGGGGATCTTTGAACCTCCTGAATCTGAAAATCCATGTCTCTCCCTATACTTGGGAAATTTTCTGCTATTATCTCATTGAATATGTTCTCAATGCCTTGTTCTTTCTCCTCCCCTTCTGGAATACCCTGACTCAGATTTTTGTTCATCTAAGGTTGTCTGCGATCTCTCTTAGATTTTCTTCATTTTTAAAATTCTTTGTTCTTTCTTTTCTACTTTTTTTTTGTTCATCTAAGGTTGTCTGCGATCTCTCTTAGATTTTCTTCATTTTTAAAATTCTTTTTTCTTTCTTTTCTACTTTTTTTTTTTTTTTGTCCATGTTGAGTTATTTCACAGAGATTGATTGTCTTCAAGATCAGAAATTCTTTCATCTGCTTGCTCTAGCTGGCTGCTTAAGCTCTCAGTTGTGTTTTTCATTTCACTGAATGACTCCTTCAGTTCCATGAGTTCTGCTACATCTTTTTTAAAGTATTAATCTCTTTGTAAATTTCCTTCTTCATATCCTGGATAGTTTGGCTCAGTTCATTGTGTCATCTAACTGCATTTTCTTGTATCTCATTGAGTATCCTTAAGATTTTTACTCAGAATTCCTTTTCAGTCATTTCAAGGGTTTCCACCTCTATAGGTCTGGTACTTGACAGTTACTGTATTCCTTTGATGGACTAGTTAGGAGAATTAAAGACTTTCCCCTTCAAAACAAGTGTTAAGAACTGACCTTTATTAAATGCTTACCATGTCCCACATACTGAACTAAGTACTTCTAACACATTTTCTTATTTTATGCTCAGAAGACCATATAACATAGATCTAGCAGCTACAACTGTCTCCCTCACATCTGTGGGG
>NW_007795451.1:0-1470 GCF_000696425.1 Galeopterus variegatus | reverse complement strand
GAAGGGTAAAAAGACCCAAATAAAATCAGGGTCTTGTGAGCGGGAAAGAACAGATATTGGGTTGGCATCTCGCAGTCTCTCCCCTCAGGAGATGACATCCTGCCTCTCTTTCACTTATGAGGACGACCCACCCAGGGCGGGCTTGTGAACAGCTCAGGTCACACTGCCCCATAGCCCAGGCTGCCCCTGCTGGTCTGGTCCATCTCCCAGGGGTGCCAGGAGAATCAGCAGAGGTGGTGACATGAAGTCCTTTGAGCACAGTGATGGTCACATTGAAAATGTGCTTTCTCTACTGTCACCTCCAATGTTCCCAGCAAGCACCAGGCAGGAAAGGGAGAGAACAAAACTTAGTGCTTTGTCCCGGGCTCTCATGCTACATGCTCACCACAGGCCACATGCAGCAAGGCCATGTGCATCCACAGGAATGAGCATGTTCTGCACAGCCACGTAAACCACATGTGCCCTGCCACCGTGCATGTCCACGGGGGTGAGTATTTCTAGTCAGGCTGCACACAGGTGTGCACACAGCCAGTCCTGTCCCCCTGCAGAGGACAATTCCCCTTTGTTTGCCTTTCCTCTGCTGCCCTCATTGCTGGAGGGTGACCCTGGGAATCTGGTCACCCCTGCTCCTGCCAGTTGGACAGCATGAGTGGCCTGAGTCCTGTGGCTGCATCGGGCCCTTCCTTGGCCATTGCGACCCCACTGCCCTTTGACCTCTCTGCAACAGGCTCCTGGGCCCCAGTGGCTCTTGCTGTCCTTGCGTCTGTCAGTGGCCTTCCTGTGGCTGGCCTGGCCAGAGGTGGGAGCGGGCCCCACACCCGGTGCTGGACCAGGCAGGTACAGTAGCCCTAGGGAACCACCTCTGTGTCCGTCACCAAAGTCAGCAGGAGATTGTAAAAAATAACCTTCCTCTATAGTGGCAGCCAAGACTGCCATCAGAGTTGGTAGTACGCCTGATGTGTCCCTGTCACAGTCAGCAGCTGCTGCTCAGTAAGGCCCCAGGCCATCCTGCCCTCAGCCTTGTGCCCACACTCCCCAGGTTCTCGCAGATCCCCACCTCATTCCCAGGGGCAGGCACCGCCACGCCCATTCTACAGACAGGGAGGCTCCTACAGGGTCGCAGCCGCTCACTGCACCAGGCCTCCCTGGGCTCCTACGAGGAGGAGCAAAGGGGACCACAGGCTCCGTTTCCGTCCTGGGTTTTCACTGCCCAGGATGTGCCCCAGGAAGCTCTCCTGCCCGGCTCCCAGCCTGCTTACAGGGCACTTGTGGGAGATGCGCCCTCATGTGCTCCCCCATTTCCGAAGACGGCAACTGAGACCTTGGGTTGTCCTGGGGTAGGGGATGGCTCTGCCTCTCTCTCCAGGTGGAATCTAGGAGAAGGTCAAGGCTGAGGGGCAGCAGCCCTCAAGTGGCGACCCCTCCCTCCAGGCCATTGTCTCCTTCATTATCCCCCTGGACCCTCATGCA
>NW_007795450.1:0-1470 GCF_000696425.1 Galeopterus variegatus | reverse complement strand
CAGTCATGTTTTCCATTCTACAGGTCCTGTAGAGCTACTGAAGTCATATTTCTCAGGGTGCACAGAACACGTTTTCTCGTACTAAGTCTTGTCATACATAGGTGAGGGAAAAAAAGTATGTTTTTTTTTTTTTGACAATCAGTTTCAGGATGTCAGGTCAGGGTGCTTTTGGTATTACATTTCTGTTTACAATATTCTCTAGTCAATAAAAATAGATTCTGCTTTCTTGCATGTGAGCAGAAATTCCAGCAATGGCTCAACGGATTAGGTACACCAAGGCAATTGATCTATTTCATTACAGATGAAACTTTGAAAATGGGTACATATTATATCACCAACGGGTATTTTCCTTATGGCCATAGAAAAGAAAATCCTCCAAAAACCACAAAAGTTTTGATTCTAGATGCTTATTTAAGTGTAACGGTTACCTAAGAGTCACTATGCTGTTTTACCTCTTATAGAAGATTAAAAATAATGGTAAATTCTTTCACATTTCTACCATTGAGAGATAGAATTTATGCCACTTTATAATCAGACAAATTGCATGACGTCTCTGTACAACAGAGTATTAAGAGGTGACTATGTACATGTGTCTGGTTCAATCCTTAAGAGAGAGGTGGATAAATGTCTCTTGGAATACTTCCTTTGTGAAATGAAAGTCTCTGAGAATCCAGCTACCATAGTGTTAGGAGCCAAAATAATCCCATGGAGTAGTCACATTTATGTGCTCTGGTAGACAGCACCATGTGTTACCAGCATCAGCCGCTATCACATGAGTAAGGCTTCTTTAAAGTCCACCCTTGGAAACCTTCCAATGATGGCCATATCTGACCATGGTCGCTTGACATAGCCCAAGAGAGAACCACATAGTTACATTCAGTTAACTTATAGAAGCATAAAAGATATCAAATTATTATTTAAGCCACTGGATTTTGATATGATTTGTTTGCAGAAGTAGATGACCAAAACTACTCCTTTCATATCTTAAAACTTTTCCAGTCAGAGTCTCTACTGTCTTGGTGAGATTATTAAATTGTTACAGTGAAGTAAGGGACAGAGAATTTTCCTTCCCTTTCGGTGCTGTTTAATTTTACTTTTCCAAGAATCTGGGGCAATAGTTATAACATGTATCAATTTTCCAAATGACTTTACTCATTTAATTCATCAGAATAAGCAAAGATAGTCGACCTTTTCTCAAACTAATATTTATTGTTATGGCCCTAATTTTCCAAGGTTGAATAAAGTAAAAAGATGGACAACAGCTTGGATCCTACTCATTTAGCTGTGCAATTGTACATCAAATTCTCCTCCATTCTTATCTTGAATACCAAAATTATAACATAGAATATTTACCAGACTGCCTTTGCTTCTGATAACAATTCTTTGTAGTTCATTTTCTGTGTTCATTATTCACTTTTATTCATGATGAGTAATTAAGAATCTGACCTTTTTTCATTACCTCTAAAGTTT
>NW_007795449.1:0-1470 GCF_000696425.1 Galeopterus variegatus | reverse complement strand
TATGAATGAAAGTGAAAATGTCAAGGAATGGAACAATAGAAAAGACCTAATTAACATTACAGATTTACAAAAATTTTCTCTGAAAAAATGGCATTTTTATTGCAAACTGAAAGATCAGATGGTTATAAGGCAAAGAGCAAAAAAGAGCTCCTTGATTTGGAGAAAGCAGAAGTGAAAGAAGAATTAGAGTTCCATTAATACGTGGATAAAGATGAATTGTGGAGAGAGAATTAAATAATTAGGACTTGGCAAATTAAGTGATTTGAATTTTATGTAAATTTAAGTGAAGAAGAGTGTTGCAGATGTGATTTGCCATTTGTTGAATTTAATCTTCCTACTAGAAGAGGAGAATTTGACAGTAATCCTTGAAGATGGAAGAACAGTTTGCTAGATGACAGGAAGTTGGATCAGTGAAAAATGAACAGATTTGGAGATAGAATGGACATATGATTGATTGTGTATAGGCAGTAATAAAGAAGTAGAGATTAAGAATGGGCCTCATGGTTCTGATTCATATGATTATACTGAATTTCAGAGTTGGACATATGTTGAACATACAAGATTGAAAATCATAGGAGAAGTAATAGTCAAATAGAATTTGAAAATTATTGACATAATTAAAGCTCTAGGAAAGAATAAGCTCATTTACACAGAGAAGACAGAATGAGAAATAAAGAAAGATCCAGACTGAACCTTGATATTCTTTAAAAGTTAGACATAAGTTGACAAGGAAGAAGGGGTAAAATAAGACAGAAAAGAGAAACTCAAAAATGTCGAAAGGATATAAGGAGAATGGGGCATTACAGGAGTAAAAGAAATGTAATTTTATGGTGGAGAAAAGAGTTAACACTTCTAATGACTCAGGGAGTTCTTGGGAAGGGGGTTGAGTGGAGAATAGTCATAAATGGGATTTATTGTGTTTGTGAATCTGGATCTCAGTGGTGGTCACAGAAAAAACAATTTAGGGGATGGATGCAGACAAAAGCCATATTGTAGGAGGCTTAAGAGTGAATCTGAAGTGCAATTTTGTGACAGCACTTGTACACAGATGTTCTTGACAGCCTAACTATAAAAGTGGCAAAGACATGGGCTCATAACAGAAGGTGTGAAAACAAGAGAACATTTTTAATTGATTTGCTTTCTCTTATTACATAGGGGAAAGAAGGCTCAATAGCAGACTTCTGACTCCTGCCCCCATACCAGACAGGAAACGATTGGAACTGAGGGGGGTGGGGAAAGAGACAATGGGAAATCCGTGCTTGAGGGACTCAGGCTTCTCCAGAAATGAGTGTTCATCTGTGCCTGTGTTTCCCTTGTATACTTTGAATCATAGTGCCTTGGGTAAAACCTACGATTTCCATGAGTTTGCCTTGACCATTTAGTCCTGTGTGTTAACCACAGAAGCAAGTTAGGGCTCAGATGGTTTTTAAGGTAGTATGGTCATAGCATGATTGAAACAGGATTTAAATC
>NW_007795448.1:0-1470 GCF_000696425.1 Galeopterus variegatus | reverse complement strand
GTAGAGTCTGTTTCAATTGTTTGGAACAGTTTCATGAGAATTGGTATTAACTCCTCTTTAACAGTTTGATAGAATTCAGCTGTAAAGCCATCCAGACCCAGAATTTTGTTTTGTTGGAAGATTGCTAATTACTGCTTCAATCTCCTTGCTTGTTATTGGTCTGTTCAGATTTTCTATCTCTTCTTGGTTCAGTCTTGGTGATTTATGTGTGTCTAAAAACTTATCCATATCTTCCAGATTTTCAAATTTGTTGTCATAGAGTTATTTATAATAGTCTCTAATGATTCTTTGTATTTCTGTGGTGTCAGTTATAATGTCTCCCTTTTCATTTCTGATTTTTGTTATTTGGGTCTTCTCTCTCCTTTTTTTTTTCATTAATCTAGCTAATGCTTCATCTATTTTGTTTATATTCTCCAAAAACCAACTTTTAGTTTTGTTGATCTTTTCTATTGTTTTTTTGGTCTCTATTTCATTTAGTTCTGCTTTGATCTTAATTATTTCTTTCCATCTCCTGCCTTTAGGTTTGGATTGCTGTTGTTTTTCAAGTTCTTTGAGGCATAGTGTTAGGTTGTTTATTTGGAGTCTTTCCATTTTTTTGATATAAGCATTTACTGCAATAAATTTGCCTCTTAGTACTGCTTTTGCAGTATCCCACAAGTTTTGGTATGGTGTATCTTAATTTCCATTAGTTTCTAGAAATTTTTTGATTTCCTGTTTAATTTCTTCTTAGACCCATAGGTCATTCAGCAGCCTATTATTTATTTTCCATGTATTTGTATATCTTCCAGCAATTTCATTATTGTTTATATCCAGTTTTAGTCCATTGTGGTCTTAAAGATTGTTGGAATGATTTCAATTTTTTAAAATTTGCTGAGACTAGATTTGTGACCTAATATGTGGTCTATCATGAAGAATGTACTGTGAGCTGATGAGAAGAAAGTGTATTCTTCAGCTGTTGGGTGAAATGTTCTGTATATATCTGCCAAGTCCAGTTGGTCTAAGGTGTAGATTAAGTCCTGTGTCTTTTTGTTGACTTGTTGCCTGGAATTCCTGTCACATACGGAGAGAAGGGTGCTCGGATCACCCCCTATTAATGTATTAGGATCTATCTCCTTCTTTAGGTCTAAGAGTGTTTGCTTGATATATCTGGGTGCTCTGGTATTGGGTGCATACATGTTTATGATTGTGATGTCTTCTAGCTGGATAGTTCCCTTTATCATTATATAATGGCCTTCTTCGTCTTTTTTAATGTTTTTGGTTTAAAGTCTATTTTGTCCAATATAAGAATACCTACTCCTGCTCATTTTTGGTTTCCATTTGCATGGTATATCTTTTTCCATCCCTTCAGTTTCAGTCTATGAGTGTCTTTACAGGTGAGATGAGTCTCTTGAAGACAGCATATACTTGGGTCTTTTTAATCCAGTCAGTTTTGATGGGGAGTTTAGTCCATTCACATTCAGAGTAGTTATT
>NW_007795447.1:0-1470 GCF_000696425.1 Galeopterus variegatus | reverse complement strand
AAGACTTCAGAATCAGCTGGGGTACAGGAGACATCACCCTTGGATTAAATATTTGCCACCAAGATGCAAGGAAGAGATATTCAACCATGGATAACCAAAATGCACGTTTTGTAAACACAAGGCATTGCCTCTAATAAGGAGGTTATGGCTGAGATGGGGAGGAGACAGAGAATGAGGATGTGGAGAGCTGCCATTCAAGGCAAGAATCCCTCGGCAGCCAGGCAGCAGCGTGTAGTAGCCTAGTGCACACTGTTACCTGTGCCCTCTGCCTTTTAATGCATTAGTTCCTTATAAATATTGATGTCCTAGATGGCTTATTTGCCCATGTCATCATTCTTCACTCAGGGTTTAAGGAGTGAGCTATCAATTCAGTGCCATCAGGGATTTCATATGCAAGATTGCTCAGTGAGAAACAATCAAATGGGCTCACTTCCAATCGGTATCCTGAAATTCTTAAAGCACCAATATGTGTTTGGGGAATTTTAGTAATAATACATTTTTCATTTCATTTTGTTTCATTCTTCTTTACATCTTCAAGCTAAAGAAAATCTATCCTGTCCGTGGTGGCTTTTAAAGTGACTGAGTTGCAAAGCCTGCATACCTGGAGGTTCCTTGGCTGCTAAGGCAGAAACTATTCATGCTCTGTCCCAGAAAAAGAATAAAAAGGCAAACCCATGCACTATTTTCAGTTCATGAGTCTGTGGGTAGAAAAAATGACAAAAGCCACATACACCCTGGCTCCACCAAGGGCTAGCATCCAGAAAAGAGCATAATTTTTAAGAGTGTTTTGATGATTTAGCAAAACATACCAGTTAAATAGATATAATGTGATGTCACCACACTTTTGTGGTCCAGATATTTTGTTCTTGTTTCTGTTAGTGTTTTGATAGAATGTCTGATTCACAAGGGCAGGGGATATGTTGGACTTTTTCATGTTTTTCTTGGTATCAAAAAGAGTGCCTAGGATATAGTTAGCACTCAACTATATCCAATGTTTAACTATGGGATTTTTATGGAATACTCCCACAAAAAATGAGAAATAAGTTATATAATACAAAAGATATAGGGACGTTCTTGAGCTGACACTATGATTTTCAATTTTTTTCATCTTTAAATGCCTTTATATCTTATTGATGACCTGGAGAAATTATTTACTTCTGACTTTATTATTGTTTTTACACTGTATTATAAATTCCATAGGGTTAGGGACTATTTCTTTATTATTCCCCTCTGTATTCCCATGACTGAGCCCAAGGTTTAGCACACAGTAAGAACTCCATAAGTATTGGTCATTGTTTTTCTTTTTTACAACCCAGTAAGAGCATTTGCCAACTCATGATTTTGTGACTGTCAACAAGATTTATGGCTCTGCCCTCAGAATGCTGGCTGGTTTCAAGACTTTGTAGCTAGCTTTAACTCTTAGATGGCAAGAAAATATAGCAAGCTCCCTAGCTTTGGGCCAGTTAAGCT
>NW_007795446.1:0-1470 GCF_000696425.1 Galeopterus variegatus | reverse complement strand
ATCCTTATGAAATAGATATTATGATTCCCATTTTTCTTATGAGAAAACTGAGAATTTGGGGAATAGCATATAATTGGGCTTAGGTCCCACAGCTAGTAAATGTCACAGTTAGGATTTGTACTCTTAACCCAAGCTCCAGCCAACTGGCAGTATTGCCTTTGTCAGAAGATATAGGCAGCAAGAGCATAATCAGCTAAGGCTGTTTAAATTCATAGATCTGGCCAAGCATGGCTGAGCTGAGCAGGAAGCTCCATCTTGAAAGTTGACAATAGCCCTCGGGTGATTATTGGAACCACTACAGCCTTACATCTACTCTGGAATAATCACAGATGTCCTGTGCCTGTGGTTCCTAATGCAGCTTTGCAAATTTTCTGGATGCCAATCTGTATCCTCAGACAAAGAACAGGTGATATGTTGACCATTTCTGCTAACATCAAGTCAGTACAGTGTTACTGCAGAATCATTGTGCTTAAAACATCCTGCAATAGAAAGCAGTAGAAAATTGTTGCAAATAGAAAAAAAATTGCTTTCTTCCCCAAACAAGAATTTTTGGCAATAGCTTTAGTCTTAGCTGAAGCCTGTATGGTTTTGGCATGATTTTTATTTTATGGGCCAATCATCAAGCCCTGATGTGGCTATAAATGAAGAGTATATAGAATACAAAGAACAAATTACAGAGATGGCTGTGGAAGCCTTGCAGATGTCAAAAGAACATGCGCCAGCCTGGGAGAATGTCTTGGCAGACGCTTCCCTTAGAAGAGAGGGAATAGGGTAATTACCTCCTAACTTTTGAGATTTTTGCCCTCTGCTTCTCTGAAGAAGTCCTTGGCAATAAATTTTTCAGATAACCACCTCTTTATGTAGTACATTGATATCTTCAGTTTTTTAAAACATTTATTTTAGTTGGTTGTGAACTTACTACAGTATTTTCAGAGTAGGTTTGACAAGTTGGTTTGCATCAATTACCCCAGTCAGTGGAATGGCCACCACCACACCCTTCTCTGTTTGTTATTTCAGGAGCCCAAAATGGTCTGCGAGTAGGCTCAGCTCTTGATTTAATTGAATGCTGACTCTGTTTTCTGGTGAGCATTTCTTCATCGAGCATAAATCTTGAGATTCTTGGGATGACATCAAACATTACTCCAGCAGCTCTTATTTCTCTTAGTTCTTGAGCCCATGCGTTCTATTTACTGAGAAGATGGCACCAGATATTGGATGCTGGTTTAAGACACATTTGTAAGGAACAGCTTTATCAGGCCATCCCAGTGATGTGTCAAGCCATTTGTTTCTGGGTGACAGAAGAGAGTCTGGGTGACAGAAGAGTGAATGACAAAGGCAAGAGCCCATTGCCATGCCTCCTCCACCACCAAATAAGAGCCTTAGATGGTGGTAACATTTGTGAAGTACCGTGTCAAAGGATGTCATTTGTAGGCCCACAAGTGGGAATGCTGGCAGGAGAATTCTGAGAAA
>NW_007795445.1:0-782 GCF_000696425.1 Galeopterus variegatus | reverse complement strand
CGTATGTTGAATCAACCTTGCATTCCTGGGATGAATCCGACTTGATCGTGGTGAATAATTTTACGTATGTGTTGTTGTATTCTGTTTGCTAGTATTTTATTGAGGATTTTTGCATCTATATTCATCAAGGATATCAGCCTGTAGTTTTCTTTCTTGGTTATATCTTTACCTGGTTTTGGTATCAGGATGATGTTTGCTTCATAGAATGAGTTTGTGAGAATTGCCTCTGTTTCAATCTTTTGAAATAGTTTACAAAAAAAAAAAAAGACAAAAAGGAAAAAAAAGAAAGCTCCAAACAAAGAAAAGCCCTGGACCAGATGGATTCACAGTAGAATTTTACCAATCATTCAAAGAGGAAATGACACCGATTCTTTACAAACTATTCCAAAAGATTGAAACAGAGGCAATTCTCCCAAACTGATTCTATGAAGCAAACATCATCCTGATACCAAAACCAGGTAAAGATATAACCAAGAAAGAAAACTACAGGCTGATATCCTTGATGAATATAGATGCAAAAATCCTCAATAAAATACTAGCAAACAGAATACAACAACACATACGTAAAATTATTCACCACGATCAAGTTGGATTCATCCCAGGGATGCAAGGTTGGTTCAACATACGCAAATCAATAAATATGATACACCATATTAATAAAATCAAACGCAAGGACCATATGATCATCTCTATAGATGCTGAAAAATCATTTGATAAAATTCAAAACTCATTCATGACAAAGACCCTCTATAAGTTAGGTATAGACGGAAAGTATCTCAACA
>NW_007795444.1:0-1470 GCF_000696425.1 Galeopterus variegatus | reverse complement strand
AAAAAAAAAAGTATCGCTGAAGGCAAGAGGAAAATTGGGAGCACTAGCGCACAGGGGCTTACAATTAGAGATATAAAGAAAGAGGGAGGGAAGAGGAAAGAGAAGGGAGCAAAAGAAGCATACTCTGCCTGTGGATTTCTTTTTTAGAGATTTTCAATAATATATCAATGACTGCTTGAAAAGCCACTTCAATAGCCCTCTGTTTCTAACTTTTAAGCTTAAAATCTTTATGATTGTATGTTCAAGTGGCAAAAATCTCTAAGACAAAAGCATCTATTTCTAATGTATAAATGATGAATTACCCAAAATTTTCTTTTCATTGTCATAAACTTCATTTATTTGAGAGGTCAATACTATAGAATCACAAATAATATGGCACAAGCCTTGATTTAGCCTACGCTAAAATGCCAAGTCATTCACTCAGTGATAAACTTCTGGAGTACCCCAAAGAACAGAATTAAATGTCTATACCAACTCCTATGGAGAAACAGAGACCATTTTAAATCCATTCTGTATTACTCCCTGGAGAAAGGTTAAATCCTAGCTGATGCTTTTAGAAATGAAGATACTGAAGACCAAAGTGGTGCATCTAGTCAAATAAGTTTAGACCTGCAGTCCACAATCACACAGGATGTATAGCAGAAGAAGATAAAAAAGAGCAGAGAAGAAAACAAAAATGGAGATGAATGCACAGTCAGTTTCAAAAGTACTTTGCACTGAATACAGAATATTAAATGCATAATGTCATTCACATGACACAGGTACTCTTTAAAATTCAAAACAATATTGACTGTCTACAGATATTTTTAAATGGAAACTTACTTGACAACCATTTTAATAAGGAACAGATGGCATACATGAGACCATTCCATTTAAATTACTTTTTAAAAAATTGCAGAAGCATTGTGTTTGAGTATAGGCAATACTGGGCCTGACAGATTAGGCCATCACTGATGTGTTTATGCCCTGGTGGTAAATATTCTGTTTTTACCTATTCTGTAAAGACTAATTAAAACCTTTTCTGTCCTTCATTCTTCCCTTGTATACTCAAGGCAATTCACGTCTGGAGTATGAATAACAGAGTCTGCCAAACTGCCTAGCTGCTTTTAAAGTAGACAAGTATACTTGACCAAAAAAAACCATTTTTTTTTTCTGTATAATGGGCTAATTACTCACCAATATATATTATAAATGATGCTACTTCAGACCAAAGCCTGACTTCTAAATGTGTATAATATAGTTTCAATGTGTATATATAAGCAAGGGTAGTATTAAAGAGCATGGCGTAATTGATTGTATTCAGAAAAGGGAAATATCCTCTGGAATCTTCTAGCTCAAAATATATTATAGCTTCCTGCTAGCAAAAAATATATATATATCATTCACAAAACCATGCCTTTAGCAGTTCTCTCTTTTTTTTTTTTTCCTTTTTGTCTTTTTTCGTGACCGGCAACGAATCGCAACCCTCAG
>NW_007795443.1:0-1470 GCF_000696425.1 Galeopterus variegatus | reverse complement strand
AAATAAATAAATAAATAATGGAATAGGCATGAATATTTCCATGTTTTAAAATATAATTTCAATGTCATTTTGGAGAATGAACATAGTGAAGATAGAGATTAAAGCAAGATAAATTAGTTAAGAGATTACTGAAATCATTCATGTGTGAATTCGTGCCTGAACTAAGAAAATTTCATAGGTATAGTATAATAATAGCAAAAAATCAAAGATAGCTGCAAAGTTTCCAGTTTGCATGATTGGCGTGATTGATAATGATACCTTTAAATCTGAGAAGAAATAAAAAAAAATTAAAACCATTTTTCATGGCAGGAAATGTTTGATTTTAGGTATATTGTTGTATCACTTTGAGATCGCCATGTGAACATTTTAAGCAAGGTTAGCATTTATAATAATAGATTTGGAAAATATGCACAAGCAAAACATAGCTGAAGACACTACAGTGAATATAAGTGCAAAAAAAAGCAGGAAAAAAATAGCACGAACAAAGAAGAGGCTTAAGGATACGGGAAGGCGAAATAGAGAGATATGAACCATTTAAGATTACAGCAAAGGAATTTACACACACACAAAAGAAACTTAAGTAAAATAGACAGTTCCTAATAATTTGAAAAATGTTTCCCAAAAAATATTGGGTAGTTATTGCAAATGGCTATTAAATTTTCTCTGAGTTTGTTAGCAGCTAAAACATAAAGGAGTCAGGTGATGAGGCCATATTGATTTCATGATCTGATAAGAAGAAACGTCTTTCAACTGAAAAGATAAATGACTTCCTGGCAGTTAATTCAAGGAGCAGTACTATCATGTGAGTGCTTATTCAAACGTAATTTAATATTATGGCAGACAATGTCTTCAATAGCATTTTTTTGAAAGAATAAGTGATGACCATTTCTTATACAGACACTTGATAAAAGCAACATTATTATGTACACAACAGAAATGGACATGTTCCCAGTCCAATAATATGTTCAAATAGAGATACTGAGAATGAAAGAACAAAAAGAACAAGAAAAGCAATATACTCAAGGGAAATATGAAATAGGTAAATATGGAAACAGTCTCTAGGCGTTGAAATTTTTGGTAGGACAAAAAAATGATATTTTGAAATAATAAATGTTCTATATGTATAAACTACCCCAAATTACATATTTTGTAGGCACTTATCTTTTAATAATTGTTCTTCAGGAAACATTCTTTTCTTTTTTCATTTCCTTTTTCCCCGTGATATAATTCTTTTTATAATTTGGCTTATTTAGATTTTTGAATGACTATTATCATCTTTGAAAATCCTGCAATGCAAAACCCAGAGTATGCACACATTTTTAGGGAACTTTCTAACACTAATAGCTTTAAACAAATCAGAAATAGTGTCACATATAATCATTAAATCGTTTTGATTTTTAAGATTCCTTTTTCAAATTGTTAATTTTATTCAAAAATGAAAGACTATTAAATATAATGCTAAGCTTTTTT
>NW_007795442.1:1166-1470 GCF_000696425.1 Galeopterus variegatus | reverse complement strand
ATGAGTTTACTTAGATCGATGAGCTCAGTCTGATGAGTTTACTTAGATCGATGACCGTAGTCTTATGAGTTTAATTAGATCGATGAGCTCGGTCCGATGAGTTTACTTACGTCGATGAGCTCTGTCTGATGAGTTTATTTAGACCGATGTGCTTGGTAGGATGAGTTTACTTAGATCGATGAGCTCAGTCTGATGAGTTTACTTAGATCGATGAGCTCGATCTGATGAGTTTACTTAGATCGATGTGCTTGTTCTGATGAGTTTATTTTGATCGATATGCTTGGTCTGATGAGTTTACTTAGAT
>NW_007795442.1:0-232 GCF_000696425.1 Galeopterus variegatus | reverse complement strand
ATGAGTTTACTTAGATCGAACGGCTTGGTCTGATGAGTTTACTTAGATCGAATAGCTTTCTCTGATGAGTTTCCATAGATCGATGAGCTTGGTGTGATGAGGTTATTTATATCGAATGGCTTCGTCTGATGACTTTACTTAGATCGAATAGCTTTCTCTGATGAGTTTACTTAGATCGATGAGCTTGGTGTGATGAGGTTATTTATATCGAATGGCTTGGTCTGATGAGTTT
>NW_007795441.1:0-1470 GCF_000696425.1 Galeopterus variegatus | reverse complement strand
TCTCCTGCTGCCCTCCCCACACCCAGACCTCGCCGATACTCTCAGCTCCCTGGCTGTGCCAAGCCCACGCACCGCAGGCCCTGAGCTTCCTGGCTCCTACCCCAGGGCTGCTGTGCACAAGTCCTTGATATCCAAACTCAGCTCAGCCCTCAGAGTGACGTGGAACCAAAGGTGGCACCGTCAGGTGTCTCCTCCTGACTCCTTCATGTGCCACCCTATTCAAGCCCCTTCCCCTGTCCCAGACCTGAGCCCTGAGAAAGAAATAATGAGAAAGAGAACCACTAGCCTCAGTGCACTCACACCTTCTATGTGACAGGCCCTGGGGTGGGCATGATCTGTGCATCATCGGGTTGAACCCTCACTGCCAGGCCCACTCAACTGCTGAGGACAAGGAGGAGCTGGGGCGGAGCTGCTGGGTAAGCTGAGCTGTGAGAAAGACCTGGGGGAGGATGAGCTGGGGGTGGGACTTCAGAAGGAGGAACTGGGGGAGGGGCTGCAGGAGGAGGACCTTGAGGGGGTGCAGGAGGAGTAGCTGGTGCGGAGCTGCTGGAGGGATCTTAGGCACTTGTGTGCTGCACCCTTAGGGAAGGGTATGGACGGCAACCCAAGCCCTCAGAGACCTATCCCAATCCCCAGGGTGTACCGTGCAGGCCCTGGGGCATGGAAGCTGCAAGAGGAGCAGTAGCACTTGTCTGGGGTCCACGGGGCCATACACTGAGGCTGGCACCGCAGGGCTGAACCCCCCAGGCGGGCGCTGCTTTCTCCTAGCCACTCTGTTAATCTCCAGTCGTCATCAGACTGCCATCAGCCCCCTATGGAGAACCCTGCCAAGCCTTCTCCTGGTGCTCTCGGCCCCAACTCGCTCCAGCATTATCGCCTAACACTCTGTGCTGGGTCACATTGTGCTGCCTGGTCACTGGTCCCCGACCCAGCCTGCCCTGCCATGACGCTTTGCTTGCTCTCAGGCCATTCCCACAGCCTGGGAGCAGTGCCTCCTCTCAACCTGGCAGACAGACCCCTGTCCTCCTTCAGGGCCCAAGTTTAAAGTCACATTCACTGCCCCTCCCACCCCCAAAATGTTAGGTACTTTTGTCTCTGAGTTCGAGTGGCACTTTCTGCCTTGCCCCCACTCTCCTTCCATCAGGCTCTTTTAACCCAGGGTTGTAATCACTGCAAGAGTCGGGTCATCCAGCGTCTCCAAGTTCCTTGAGGGTAAGTCCTGTGGGTCACTCACTGCGGTAAGCCGGGTGCCCAGGACACAGTAGCTGGTTAGTAAATGTTGGATCAACAGAGGACGGCTTGCTCTTCTATTCTTGTGAGATGCACCTACTGTGTACCTGGGGAAGCTCGAGGACATGAGGTGAGGGGGACAAAGTAGCTTCTCCATGGGACATAGGCCTCAGGGTTGTGAGGGACCCGAAATATCAGCAGCTCCAATTGTCATCCACGCCAGTGTCCCCTCCTGGAATC
>NW_007795440.1:0-1470 GCF_000696425.1 Galeopterus variegatus | reverse complement strand
AAATACCTAAGAATTTACCATAGCAGACAGCCTAGAGACCTGATTTGCAATACAGATTTCATCAGAAAACTCGAGGTAGCAAAGGAAGCCAAAAATCATTCTTTTAAGTTAAAAGAAAAAAAACTTTTTAAGACGCACTTTCAAATGTTTGCAGATGAAATCATGTGGTGTCTAGGATTCATTTCAAAATAAAATGTGATAGGGAAGGGAAGTGGGTGGAGGTATAAATGAAAAAGGAGTGGCCATGAGTTGATAATTGTTAAAGTTGAGTGATCAGTTCCCATATTACTATATTCTCCACTTACATAGATGTTTAAAATTATTCATAATGAAAATTTTTTTTTTTTCCTTTTTGTCTCTTTTTTTGTGACCGGCAACGGATCGCAAACCCTCAGTGTCGTGCCCGTACCGGACCGGGACCGGCAACGGGATTGCAACCCTCGGTGTTGCCCCCGCACCTCGCTCAGCCAGTGAGCGGCCGGTCTGTATGTGGGATCCGAACCCTCGGCAGGAGCACCGCTGCGCTTCCCAAGCAGCGCACTGTAGGAGTGCGCCACCAGGCCGGCCCCATAATGAAAATTAAAAATAAAAAAAAAGTAGGACCAGCCCATGGCTCACTTGGGAGAGTGCGGTGCTGATAACACCAAGGCCACAGGTTCGGATCCTATATAGGGATAGCTGGTTGGCTCGCTGGCTGAGCACGGTGCTGACAGCACTGAGCCAAGGGTTGAGGTCCCCCTTACCGGTCATCTTTTTTAAAAAATAAAAATAAAAATAAATAAAATAAATAAAATAAAAAATTTTTAAAAAGTAAAGATATCTGGAAAATGGGAGATTCCATTTATTTAGCATAAGCATTTTTGCCTTGCTTTATCTTTTCTTAAAGAAAAAAAAAAATGCTCACAGAACAATTCAAACTTTTAGCAAGGCAATGAAGCCATCACCACCAAGTAGGAATGCAGCACATTTCAGAGGGAGAAGATCGAATAACACCTACTGTGGTTTTTTCAGGGACACACTCGGCCCCCACAGGCCAAGCCCTGAGACCAGAGACAGTGCCTGGAGAGCTGAGCAGAGTCCTCCTCCCTTTCCATTTATCTCCGTGGCGAGGTGCCTGTTGCTGTCATCAGTCTGCATTTTGTGGCTTCTTTTCATGAAAGCTCTTCTTAGATGCTTTAATTTATGGGCTGTTGTCAAAGAAATGGAAAAGGAAAGACCAAGGGGAGGGGAGGACCACAAAAGGGAAGTAACCACGCCCATGCCAGGGCCTGTTCAGTGTTTCTGTCAGGTAAATCCTCCTAATGCCACCCGGGGCACCTTGTTTCAGGTTCTGCTGGATTCCCCAGATCAAGCTCCAGGCACGCTTTTATTAATCCTGATAATGTTGAAAGGCCTGAAGGGGAGGAAGGGAGAGAAATCTGTGCCCCTACAAGCCCACCTCCCACCTCTCAACTTACAAATAGAAGGTTG
>NW_007795439.1:5787-7257 GCF_000696425.1 Galeopterus variegatus | reverse complement strand
GCAGTTATGTTTTTAAAATTGCAATTCAGCATGACAATTTCTATTATTGGTACTTAAGGACTCTTTTTTGAGTGACAAATTAGAAAAAACACAAGAGAAATATCTGCAGCAGTACAGTAATTTCCTGAATAACATAGGAACAAGCAACGATGCAATTAAAACAGGGCAAAGAGAAAGGCTGGTTTTTGTCAAGAACATACACCAGAAATGCAAACGTCCCATAAACACGAGCTGTCCAGCTTTGCTCAAAAGTTTTAAAATTTTTAAAAATACTTTCCACTAGAGAGGTTAAAAATTTTTTTTAAGTTAAGTTATAACCTAGTCCTCCATACACTATTAGTCAGTATTTACCAAAATGTGAAATGTTTCTAGCTTACGAGGAAGACTATGTTATTGTTCCCAATGTCCCACTCCCTGCCTGTCAGATCGTCCACCATCCCCATGGCTGCGTAACTTGCTGTGTGTCCTTGGGAGATTAGAACTCGGCCCTGTTCCATTGGGGCCTGACTCAGCCCCCTTGCTCATTTCCTGTTGTCATGAGCTTGGTGTTTTCCAGATGAAGGCTGCTCTTCCAGCCCGGATCCTGGAATGAAGACGTTGCCTGGAGGAGCACCCAAGAGAGTGCATCGGGGCTGCGTGCACCTGTTTACCAGGATGCAACACTAACAAGGAGGAAACAAGAAGTTGTTTTCAAGCACTGGGATCTGGGGATTTGTGTTTGAAACCACACACTTATTTAGTGAAAGCTAGCTACAAAACCTTTTTAACCCAGCATTGCAATGCTACTAACTTGCTTACCTGACAGATACAATCTGTGTGCAAAGATATGTGTAAGAGTTTTCCACAACAAAAAAACAAACAGGAACAGCCTAAATATCCATTAGTAGAGAATAGACTGAGGAAATTATGATACATACATATAATGGAATACTATGCATCTCTAAAAAAGGAACTTTCACAGCTTTGTAACTTTATAATTATGTATTACAGTATTTACCATGCTACAACTTGATGTTTTTACTCAACCTTATGTTTTTTTCTTTTGTCCATGTTGATAGGTACAGATCTACTAATCCATGTTCTATAGCATTCCACCATGTGCATATACTGCGTTTTATTCATCCACTCTCCTGCGAATAGATTGCTGGTTAATTTTCAATTTGTTACTTGCCCATAGTTGCTGGTATGAACAATCTACTGCATGCCTCTTTGTGCATGTGTGCAGGGGTTCCTCTGAGATGGATTCCTAGGAGTGGAACCATCAGAACACAAGGCAATTCCTAGATATTGCTGAATTGTCTCCCAGAGTGGCTGTTCCAACACTTTGGCCTTATCCTCTGGTAACTGTCAGAGTAGATATTAAGACTGTAAAAAGTATACTACATTGAGATATGTCATACTATAGTTGACATTTTTTTTAGCAAATTTTTAAAATACAATACATTGTTAGTAATTATAGTCACCATGATG
>NW_007795439.1:0-754 GCF_000696425.1 Galeopterus variegatus | reverse complement strand
ATAACTTTTTAGTGGTGTGTCCCAAATACCACAATGGAATATTTATAGTAAGAAAATATTCGTTGTTTATCTAAATAATATTCACATGTGACCAGCCATCCTGCATTGTATCTGGCAACCTATCTATGGGTGAATGGGAGGGGGAGAGGCACAGTGTGGAGAAAAGTGCCCCTGGATCTCCTGGACTTTGGATGTGCACTGGATAGTGTCTGGGTCCAGTCCCTGGGAAATACATAGGTATCTGCTGTGATGTCTGCGGCTGGTATGACCCACAGTCTGTGTCTCTTGGCTTATACAGGACCTGGGGGTATGCCCTGACTGAACCTACCCCACCTCATCTCTCAATGTAGAAGACCCCTTTGCTTTTCTGCCTCATCTTCTTTGGACCCAGGACTGAGATGTTCACTCTGCAACCTCTGCAGAAGGGCCTTTAAGTGCTCAGCATGGTGGGACCCATAGCAGATTCCCTGTATCTCAACTCAGGCACTTATCATATGACCCCTCACAAGCGTGAGAAAAGCCTGACGATGACCCTAGGGATGCTAAACTCCAGCCATCCCTCTGCCCAAATATTGTGTGTCCTCCAGCTTTGATGTGTCCTCCTGCTTTGATGTGGCCACATCCTGCAAGTTCATGGCATCCCAGTGTCCCAACCTGAAGCAGAGCAGAAGCAGCCCTGGCCGGTGATCCCCCAGCAGATCTGTCCCCCCCAGCTCACCTGCCTCCCACATCTTTGCTGTCCTTTATCCTCGCA
>NW_007795438.1:0-1471 GCF_000696425.1 Galeopterus variegatus | reverse complement strand
TGGTGAGAGTGGGCACTTTGTCTTGTTCCTGTTCTTAAGGGAAAAGCCCTCAGTTTTTCCCTAGTCAGAGTGATACTGATGGTGGGCTTGTTGTAGATGGCTTTTATTGTGTTGAGATACTTTCCTTCTATACCTAATTTTTTGAGTCTTTATCATGAAGAGATGTTGAATTTTGTCAAATGCTATTTCAGCATCTATTGGGATAATCAGATGGTTTTTGTAATTGAGTTAATTGATGTGATGTATCACATTTATTGACTTTTGTATGTTGAACCATCCTTCCATCCCTGGGATGAATCCCACTTGATCATCGTGTATAATTTTTTTGATGTGTTGTTGTATTCTGATTGCTAATATTTTGCTGAGGATTTTTGTATCTATGTTCATCAAAGATATAGGCCTGTAATTTTCTTTTTTCTGTGTCTTTATCTGGTTTTGGTGTCAGAGTTATGTTGGTTTCATAAAATGAGTTTGGGAGAATGGCCTCTGTTTCAATTTTTTGGAATAGTTTGAGGAGAATTGGTATTAATTCCTCTTTAAAGGCTTGGTAGAATTCAGCTGTAAAACCATCCAGACCTGGGATTTTCTTTGTTGGAAGATCCCTGATTACTGCTTCAATCTCACTGCTTGTTATTGGTCTGTTCAGGTTTTGTATCTCTGCTTGGTTCAGTCTTGGTAGTTTGCATGTGTCCAGAAACTTATCCTATCTTCTAGGTTTTCATATTGGTGGTAATACAGTTGTTTATAATAGTCTCTAATGATTCTTCGTATTTCTGTGGTATCAGTTGTAGTGTGTCCCTTTTCATTTCTGATTTTTGTTATTTGGGTCTTCTCTCTTTCTTTTTTTGTTAACCTAGCTAATGGTTTGTCTATTTTTTTTATCTTCTCAAAAAATCGACTTTTTGTATATTGATCTTTTCTATCATTTTTTGGAGTCTCTATTTCAGTTAGTTCTGCTCTGATATTAGTTATTTATTTCCATCTACTACCTTTAGGATTGGATTGTTATTGTTTTTCAAGTACTTTGAGGCCTAGTGTTAGTTCGTTTATTTGAAGTCTTTCCATTATTGATGTGTTTATTGCAATAAATTTGCCTCTTAGTACTGCTTTTGCAGTATTCCACAGGTTTTGGCATGAAGTGTCTTTATTTACATTAGTTTCAAGAAATTTTTGATTTCCTGTTTAATTTCATATTGGACCCATAGGTCATTCAGGAACCTATTGTTTAGTTACCATGTATTTGTATAGTTACGGGGGGTTTGCTTTTTATTGATTTCCAGTTTTAGTCCATTGTGGTCTATAAAGATATCTAGAATGATTTCAATTTTTAAAAATTTGCTGAGCAGCTCGAGGGGCCAAGGCAAGATGGATCAAAGTCAGAGTGGTGGTCATGGTCCTGGAGGTGGCAAAAAAGATGACAAGGACAAGAAGAAGAAATATGAACCTCCTGTACCAACTAGAGTGGGGAAAA
>NW_007795437.1:0-1471 GCF_000696425.1 Galeopterus variegatus | reverse complement strand
AAAAGAATGTATTCTGCAGTTTTTGGATGAAATATTTTATATATGTCCATTAGTACAATCTACCTAGAGTAGAGATTAATTCTGATATTTCCTGTTTAATTTCCCTTACTATTATTGTGTTGGAGTCTGTTGTTCCCACTAGGTCTAATAGCAATTGCTTTATTTAACTGCATGCTCCAGAGTTGGGTGCACATATATTTAGAATTGTCATAACCTCTTATTGAATTGATCCCTTTATCATTATATGATAACCTTCCTTATCTTTTTTTTTTTTTTTTTTTTTTTTTTTTTTTTGCATTCCTTGGCTTGAAGTCATTTTTTTTCTGACTTAAGTATAGCTAATCTTTCTCCTTTTTGGTTTCTATTTGCACGAAATATCTTTTTCCATCCCTTCACTTTCAGTGATTGTGTGCCTTTATAGGTGAAGTGAATTGCTTCTAGGCAGCGTATTTTTGGTTCCTGTTTTATAATCCTGTGAACCACTCTGTGTCTTTTAATCAGGGCATTTAATCCGTTTACATTTAGTGTTATCATTGATATATAGGGACTTCTTACTGCCATTTTGCTCCTTTATTCTGGCTGTTTTGGTAATCAAAAACATGATACATCACATCAACAAGATAGAGGTAAAAAATCATATATCATTTTAGTAGATGCAGAAAAAGCATTTAATAAAATCAAACACCATGATAAAAACACTCTACAAATTAAGTATAGAAGGAATGTACCTCAACACAATAAAGGTCATATACAACAAACTCACAGCTAATATTATACTGAATGGACAAAAATTGGGGGTTTTCCTCTAAGATCTGGAACAAGAAGAGGATGCCCACTTTTCTCAATCTTGATCAACACAGAACTGAAAGTTCTAGCCAGTGCAGTAAGGCAAGAGTTAGCAATTAAGTGCATCCAGATTGGGAAGGAGGACATCAAAGTATCACTGTTTGAAGATGGCATGATCATATATATAGAAAACCCTAAAGAATCCACCAAAAAAATTTACTAGAATTAATAAATGAATTCAGTAAAGGAGCAGGAGAAAAAAACAACACACAAAAATTAATAGCCTTCCTACATGCCAATAATAAAATAGCTGAAGAAGAAATCAAGAAAGTAATTTGATTCACAATAGCTACCAAAAAGCTATAGGAGTAAATTTAACCAAGGAGGTTTAAAGAGCTCTACAATGAAAACTATAAAACATTGGTGAAAAAAATTGGAGAGTACACAAACAAATGGTAAGTTATCCCATATTCTTGGGTTGGAAGAATTAACAACATGAAAATGTCCAAATTACCCAGTGAAATTCACATATTGAATGCAGTCCCTATCAAAACACCAATGACATTCTTCAAAGAAATAGAAAAGAATGATTTTAAAATTTATAAAGAAACACAAAACGCCCCTTATAGCTAACACAAACTTGAGCAAAGTTGGAGGCATCACACTTCCTGACTTCAAACTGTTC
>NW_007795436.1:0-1471 GCF_000696425.1 Galeopterus variegatus | reverse complement strand
TTGTATGAGTCCCATTTCAAATATACCACTTCCATTTGATGTTAAATTACTGCTGTGCATGTCCAATAATTTGTTGGGTCAGAAAACATCCAGTTTATGATGGGCAACTTTTGGCCTACAGGCAAGTTTCAGTCATTATTAGGCCATTAGCAAGCTAGAAGCTGCATCTCAAAAGGAAAATAGTTATCTATGGAGAATGGCATGGCATTGTTTCAGGATCTCAAAGATGTTTGGTATGATTCACCTATAGGGGCCTGTCAAAAGTTTCATATAGTATTCCTACCTGCCATATAGATACTTTAAATCCTACCTCCCATATAGATAATTTAAGCCCCTTCATATCTGCTGATCATACAACACAATGGCAGAGCAGCTTGTACAGAAGCCTGTATCTGTTTTGAAATCTTATTTGAATGCCACTCAAAATGGGAAACTTTTTAGGTTACTTGGTAATTGATTTTGAGTAGCAGACCCAAATGAGGAATATGGTGCTTCTAAAATCCAAAGAGCCCCATTAGCATTGTAGTGAAAGAGGCAGATGAAACAAATTTTCTTTCACCTTGTAAGGAATAATTCAACATGCCCAAGATAATTAGACACCTAGTTTGCATGGTGTTAACATGTCATTCAATAACATGTCAACAATATAATGGACTAGCATGATGCCTCATGGTATAGAGAGTTGATAAAGATTCTTGTATACTGCATTATGACATAGCTGGTACATTATTACAGTTATAAGGTAATAGAGTGAGTATGTATTGCTGACTTTGCTGAAAGAAAATGTTCCCTATGGTCTTTTTAAAAGGGTATAAGGAAAAAAGTGTTCATGAGATCAATAACTGCATACAGTGTGTCAGGAGATGTGTTGATTTGCTCCAGCAACAAATTCATACCTGGAGCAGCAGTTGTAATTGGAATCAACAACAAATTAAATTTATAATATCCACAGTTATTCTCTAAGGACAACCTTTTTTCACCACAGGTCAAATAGGTGCAGTGAGGGGGGATATTATGGGCATCACTATCCTCATATAATTTATACCCTTGATGGGAAGATTCTGTAGTATCTCCAGGAATGAAGTATTGTTTGCTTTTATTTTTTGGTAGGTAGAGGCAGTGTTAGCAGCTTCTACTTGTTTATTCTTGCAGCTGTAACCCACTTCATAGGTCAGGGAACCAATATAGGGATTTTGCAAGTTCACCAATATATTTATTCAAACTATATATTCTGGAATGTAGAAAATAACCACAGAGTGATTCAGGAACTTCATGCACCCCCTGTGCAACAGGCCTGAGCCTAAATCTATTAATTTTCCGGGCTTCACATTTTTCATTTGAAAAAAATGGAGTATGAAAATAAAACCTACTTTGTAGTGTTGCTGTGATGTATAAATGATATAACTGTAAGTGATGTGCTTACAAAAGTTCTGGCATACAGTAAGCTTAAAAACATATTAAATCTTTTTTT
>NW_007795435.1:0-1471 GCF_000696425.1 Galeopterus variegatus | reverse complement strand
ATCTTAATGCTTGCTCTGTGCCTTTTGTCACAGAGAGCATCCCCCTGCACTGTGCCTCGAGGGGGTCCAGCTGATACACCCACCAGTGACAAGGAAGCATGAAGCAGGACCCAGTGGTCTGGGCGATAGCCCAAAGAGTTTACAGCAAAGGTATAAATATTATATTTTACCTTTATAGTTAATTAAAGTGTTATATGCTTCTCCAGAATGTGTATTTATCTGTTTCAAATAATCCTATTCTCTAAAATCTTTGATAAAATTTGTGCTTTTAGGAAAATATGTACCTTTCACTGTATCACTATGTAGGCCCAGGGTCAGCATTCCCTATTTGAGAAACATAGACATTCATAATCACAATTAATTTTCACCAGTAATGCAGTCGTTCTCATAAGGCAGGAGAGGAGACTAAGGCTCACAAAGATTAAATGAATTTTCTGAGATGACCCAGGGCTTAGATTAAAAATTTAATCCTAAATCTCTATGCCTACCCCTCCCATTCATTTGAAGTACTCTGCCTTCCTTTTTGGCCTGCAGCCCTTGTCACTCGTAGGAGGAGTCTGGAACTTTGAAGATGCTCAGGACATCCAGTTTTCAGCGAGTGTGGTTGGTGAGCCCCCTGCCCCTGCTCTCCGCAGCAGCAGCTGTGGCACACAGCTGGCCTTTCACTGAAGAGCAGCTAGAAGTTCAGAGGGAATGGAGTCTCCGTTCCTCCTGCAGTTGGATTGTGGATTTGGCTGGCAACTGTCAGAGGCAAGGGGGGTTGGGCAGGTTTGGAGCCTTAGCAGAGATGGGCTGTCTGGAAGTCCTGGGGGCTCCTCTGTGGAGCATCCACCAGTTCCTGGCAGCTTGGACCCAAGCATGGCCCTCCTCCTGCTCCTAGCAGGAGTAGAAGCAAGTTGATGCAAGTAGAAGCAAGTGGCTTCCCCACCGTGACTGCCTGGCTAAGCCTCACCTATCCCTCAAGATTCTGCTCCAGAGCCACCTCCTCCAGGAAGGCCTTCCTGACCATGCTAGTCTGAGGCAGGCAGTTTGCATCTGTGCTCCCTCAGCCCTCTGCACTCGCTCCACATCACAGCTGTCAGCTCTGCTCCTCTGCGCTATCGCTGGACTTTGAGATCCTTGAGGCCTCTTTTTCTCCAGTGCCATAGGGGAGGTGCTGAGCAAATAGTTTTAAATAAATAAATGACCATGACTTCTACCACGTGGGATTTGGCTAAGCAAGAATAATGAGAGCCTGCCAACAGTGACAATAATGCTGTCGTTCATTGATTGCAAACTGTGTGCCAGGCACGGTGAGAGGCAGTTGACATGAGCTCATTTATTCCCAGCACAGTCTGTGAGATTTGTCAGTTCCATTTTACAGGTCAGGAAATTGAGCCTCACTTTGCCCAAGGTCACAAGGCAAGGAGGTGGCCAGTCCAGGATTTGAATGGAGGCACCATCTGTGCTCTGTGTGTGTGTGTGTGTGTGT
>NW_007795434.1:0-1471 GCF_000696425.1 Galeopterus variegatus | reverse complement strand
TCCTGTGATATCAATTGCAATATCTCCTTTTTCATTTGTTTATATTTATTTTATATTCTCTTTTTTCTTCTTTGTCTAGCTAATGATATGTTAATTTTGTTTCTTTTGAAAATACCAAGTGTGTGTTTTGCTGATCTTTTGTATCTTGTTGTTGTTGTTGTTGTTGTTGTTTTCTCTAGTTCTTTAGTCCTGCTCTGATCTTTATTACTTACTTCTGTCTACTATTTTTGCTTTTCTAGTTCATTAATGTGAAATGTTACTGTTTATTTGAAGTATTTTGACATTTTTAATGTAAGCACTTATTGCTATAATCTTCCCTGCTTTTTGCTATATTCCATAGGTTTTGATATTTTGTCTTTCTATTTGTATTTGCCTCAAGGAATTTACTGATTTCCTGCTTAATTTCTGCTTTGACCCACTGGTCATTCAGGAGCATATTGTTTAGTTTCCATGTATTTGAAGAGTTTTCAAAGTTTCTATTCTTTTTAGTGTCTAGTTTAACTCTGATATGTTCTAAAAAGATACTTAATATGACTTCAAATTTTTTAAAGTTTTCTGAGATTGGATATCAGCCTAAAATATGGTTTATACTGGAGAATGCTCCATGGACCGATGAGAAGAATTTATAATCTACTCTTGTTGGATGAAAAGTTTTGTAAATGTTGTCACGTTTATTTGGACTAACATGCAATTTAAATCCAATGATTCTTTGTTGATTTTCTGTCTGGATGATATGCTCAATGATGACAGACGGGTGTTGAAGTCACCAACTATTATTGTATTGAGGTCTTTCTCTCCCTTTAAATAAAATAATATTTGCTTTATATATCTGGATGCTCCAATGTTGGATGCAAATATATTTATAATTGTAATATCCTCTTGCTAAATTGATTCCTTTATCATTATATAGTGCCTTTCTTTGTCTCTTTTTATAGTTTTTAATTTAAAGTCTATTTTATTCAATGTAAGTATAGCAACTCCTGCTTGATTTGGTTTTCATTTGCATGGAATATTTTTTTCCATCTCTTTACTTTTACCCTACATGTATGTCCTTACAGTTGAAGTGAGTTTCCTATAGGCAGTATATAATTGGGTTTAGGTTTTTATTTAATTTAATTTAATTTAATTTTTTCCAGAATTAATTAATTAATTTACTTATTTATTATTTATTTTATTTTATTTTTGTCAATATAGAATGCGGTTGATTGTTGTAGCCGATTACAGAAACCTCCCTCCCTCCTCTAACTCCCCCCCCCAACAATGTCCTTTCTGTTCACTTGTCATATCAACTTCAAGGAATTGTAATTGTTGTGTCTTCTTCCCTCCCCCCCTCCACAGTTTATTTGTGTATTCATTCATTTATTTTTAGCTCCCATAAATAAGTGAGAACATGCGATATTTCTCTTTCTTTGCCTGACTCATTTCACTTAATATAATTCTCTCTAGGTCCATCCATGTTGCTGCAAATGGC
>NW_007795433.1:0-1471 GCF_000696425.1 Galeopterus variegatus | reverse complement strand
CCTACTCATATTTCCCATCCAATCTCAGGCCAGCCTTCTCTGGCAAACCCCCTAACTCCCACCCACCATATTTGGAACTTCAAACTCACTAAGTCGAACTGTAAACAAAGGTGATGAGATGAAATTAACATGTTGTCTACAGCCTTTTCCCGCCCTTGCAGATGGACAAGGGAGGTGTTTATCACAATTATCACAAGAATAAACATAGGGAGTGGAAGACAAACAATACTTCTGAGAGGTTTGGGAGCAGGGGATGATATTGGCGGTGACAGCATGGGGGTTGTGCTTGCAGATGATTGGACCTCAGCTACGTAGCAGCAGGGAGGAGCGACATTCTTATGGGCTGTTTCTAGACAGAGGAGGTGATTCCAGATGAACAAGAGATGTTCTCCATGGCTTTTAAAGTGAGGACTTCTGTGCTATGTGAGGGCAGTGTCAGGGGAAGAGGGGTGAGAAAAAGGAGGAATTTTAACAAAGTTTTGCTTTGGTCTAGATATACCTTGCACGGTGTTCAAGAAACACATGTAAAGTTATTTTTGAAACAACATTTGGCTGCTGCACTGCATTTCTTCACTGCACTGCTGAGTCTAAACTGTGTGGTTCCTGGCTTCATGTGTTACATAAGGCAGTATCTTCTCAAAGCATGAGACAAACGTTCTTCACCAAACCGTACTCTGTTTTATTTAGTTATTTGTTTGTTTGTCTAAACACTGGTGAGGTGATGTCTGTTTTTTATTAAATACCATCAGTAAATTATTAATTCATACCAGCCACAAAAGTATAAATGTGGCCATGTAATAAACATAGATACCCAAACAGTCTGTGCATTATACTGAGGGCTCCGACTGGCCACATTTTAGGACCCATAGGCTCAGGTGGCTTGAGGCCTCAGCTGCACTGATACCCAGCAAGCAGGCATTCTGGAAGTCAGGAAAGTGGGATGTTCCTTTACTTCACGCAACCACCCCCCCCACAAAAGTCCTTATTCCATTGCTCAACACTGAATAACAATGGTGACAATAATTGTAATAGTAGTACTCAGAGAGCACTTCTTTTTTTTATTTAAAAGAATAATTGTAATAGTAGTACTCAGAGAGCATTTCTTTTTTTTATTTAAAATTTTAATATATTGATATATTGTGCATTATTTTCTGATTTCTTGAATTTTTATAAACACAAGTACATTGATTATTTAATTATTGTGTTTTGCCGTAGTAATTTTTTCTGTCTTTTGCACCTTTTGCTGAGCGTTGCCACTTATGGTATTACTATCAGTTTCTTTTGTCTCTTTTATTTTTATTTACTTATTTTTTAAAGAAATGTAATTGATTGTACATATCTGTGGGGTACAGTGTTGAGTGTCAATAACTGTGTGAGATGTGTGGAGCTCAAACTAGAATAATTCCTATTTTTATCCTTATACAGCGTATTCATTTTTTGTGGTCCTTTACCAGTTTCTCACTAATGCCTC
>NW_007795432.1:0-1471 GCF_000696425.1 Galeopterus variegatus | reverse complement strand
CAGAAGATGTGATTATTTTATGTAAACTATAACAACATAAACAAAGACTATCAGACATGAGGCAATAAATCACTATTACGTCAGTACTGCACTATGTTCCTCCATAATAATAATAATATGAGTTTGAGACTCTGCTATATGCCAGGCGTGCCCCACCCAACCGTTAGGTAGAACAGACAAGATTCCCACTTTCTACATGAGCCAGTTAAAGTTTTATATTCATTTAACACAAACAAACCCTTCTGGAAAATGTGAGATATCCTATCGAATCAAAAAACTATTTTTGCAGAAAAGTAGATACATTATTGTCTTCTTTTATTGAATAGATGGTATTGTAGCACATATATTAAAATGTGACTTTTTAAAGTGAGTGTAATTTTAACACCTATGTTTTAAAATAATGCCTTTCTGACATTATATACACACTCACTGACTCTCTCTAAAAGTACCAATTAACTTTATTGCACAGGTAAATTAATAAACACAAAAAAGTACAAATATTAAATCTAGGTCATATACTGACAAATTTGTGATGAACAAGAACATTGTGAATTTTGGAAGGTTTTTTCAATGTCTGTGTCCTCGTGTTCCTCTTTTCTTCATTGAGTAAAACACTGACCTTAAACTTGAGCTTCCCCATCCTAGTCTGTGGTGGATGGAAAAGATTCTGAGTAAGTCAGAATGATCACATGGCCTGTGTGTTCCAGAGTGACACCTGGGTGCCACTGTCACTTATGCAGTCCTATACGTGGGCATGTCCTGAGTGATTTTATTAACAACATGTGCTTGGTATTATTCTTAAGAAATAAAACCCCTCCATTTAGAAGGACTGTACCTCTGGGTCCTCACACAGAAACTGAAAGTGTGACTGTCCCGCATGTCTTCAGGTATAACATGGTTCATTCTCTCTTGGACTTGCTCTAATTTTTGTCTACACCAGCAATTCCACTCTGTGCTCTCACTGATAGAATTAACATTCTGAGATGACAAATCTGATGGTTCTTCTTTGGTCCCCGTCTACGTGACCCTCTTGAAGCCTTTGTAGCTTTAGTCCTCCCTGGACACTTATCTTCTTGAAATAATCTCTTCAGTTAGTTATTTTCTGGCATTTAAACTTAGTAACTCCATCACATCCAGATAGTTTTCCACATCTTCCTGAAAATTAATGTTGTAATTTCTCAGGGAATTTTCTATGACACAACTTTTTAGGGCAATTATGATATTAAAGTCCAACTGAATGCATTGACATGTGAGAGTAATCAGCACCTCCATGAGAGGAAAACATGTTCTGCTAAGGCAGTGGGTCCAGGGAATGAGATCATTGATTTTCTATCACTATCAATATTACTGTACCAACCTTTGTGCCTTCTCTGTTTATACACTGCTTTCATGAGCATGGAAAATAAAGTTTGGGGATGCCTCCCTCCACGACTGGCCTAGCTCCTCACTCTGAGTGCCTGAGATGACAGTG
>NW_007795431.1:0-1471 GCF_000696425.1 Galeopterus variegatus | reverse complement strand
AAAAAATTTTATTTACTGTGATATTTTTGTCCACCTTTTTGTCACAAAAGGCTGCTAAGGAAGAGAGAATATAGCTTTCTAGAGAGTGAAAGAGTGTAGTGTAAAAATGGAGACCACGGTTTCTGAAATTCAAGTAGAAAGCAAGGATGAGAAGAGATCAGCAGAAGTTAGTCTTCAGGATGAGAGGCAGGAGGAAAAAGCATCCATGCTTTGCTTCAAGAGAAGAAAGAAAGCCGTCAAAGCACTGAAGCCCAAAGCTGGCTCTGAAGCTGCTGATGTGGCAAGGAAGTGTCCCCCAGAAGCAGGAGCTTCTGATCAGCCACAGCCCCCAGGAGGGGCCTGGGCCTCAATCAGACGTCTTGTAACAGGCAGGAAAAGGTCAGATTCTTCAAAGCAGCAAAAGGCACTTGAAGCTGAAGTACAAAGTGAAATAAATGCTGAGGACGTGGATCTTTCTAAGAAAAAGGCAAAATCCAGACTTAAGATTCCCTGCATAAAATTTTCAAGAGGGGCTAAAAAGGGTTATCATTCCAAAATTACAGAAGACTCAGACTGCAGCATCAAAGTCCAGGGAGAGGCTGAAAGTTTGGATAGACAAGCTCAGACCCAATCAAATGATCAGGCGACAAAGGCTAAGTGGGCCCAGGATCTAACTGAAGGCATCTCACAGAAAGATGGTGATGAGGTCTGTGAATCAAATGCGAACAACAGCCTAACTTCTGGAGAGAATGTGATTCCAGTAGAACTTGGACTAGATAATGGGCATTCTGCTATTCAAACAGGAATTCTAATCCTTGAAAAAGAATCTGAAACAATTGAGGTAAAACAAGATGTTCAACCTCAGCAAGCAAGCCCACTTAAAATTTCAGATACAGACCATGAGCAACCAGTGATTTCTGATGTTTCTCCTTCACCTGCAATCCCAGATCAACAAACTGTGGAAGAAGCCAGTAACAGTATCCTAGAACATGGACCAAATTGGAAAGACTATGAAAGTAGAGAGATTGTAGCTGAATCGAATAAGCTGAAAGAAACTGAACTGAGCCAGGAACCAGATGTTAAAGAAAATGGGATCAATACAGAGAAACCCAAATTGGAAGAAAGCAAAAAAATGGAGCCAATTGCCATTATTATTACAGACACTGAAATCAGTGAATTTGATGTTAAGAAATCTAAAAATGTCCCTAAGCAATTCTTAATTTCAATTGAAAATGAGCAAGTAGGGTTTTTTTCTAATGACAGTGGTTTTGAGGGTAGAACTTCAGAACAATATGAAACACTCTTAATAGAAACAGCTTCTTCTCTCGTGAAGAATGCTATCCAGTTGTCTATAGAACAGCTGGTTAATGAAATGGTCTCCGATGATAATAAAATAAACAATCTTCTACAGTGAATTAATTTATAGATCATTGGAGGAAAATAAAACTTGATGAGTTATTTTACTCATTTGTGGCATTTCTTATTCAGTAAC
>NW_007795430.1:0-1471 GCF_000696425.1 Galeopterus variegatus | reverse complement strand
GCCACCGCACTCCCAAGCGGCGCACTGTAGCAGTGCGCCACCGGGCCGGCCCATATAAATTAAATTTTTAATAAAATTCTATTGAAATATGAAAAAGGAATTAACGTGTGTTCAGGCACATAAACCAGTGTTTGTGAAAATCATGTTGTTATTTATGAGGCTTGTCAGTCAGTTGGTCAGTGGGAGTGAAAGTTCCTTCATTCATCTTTTCATTTATCCAGCAGGTACTTACTAAGCACCCACTCTAGGTTGAACCACATGAAATGGGCAATATTATAAAGACAAAAATTTCATGTGGTTCAACCTGAAGCATGCTAGGTGCTATGTTAGGCACTGGGGATACAAGGAGAATAAGAAACAAAACAGTCATGCCAACAGACAGTGTAACGAAAGGTTGTAAGTGCTGATAGGTGCATGGAGGACCCAAGAAGAGGAGAGTCAGCTCTACTTTGGGTGTAGGGCTGGTGAAAGGCTTCAGAATGAAGGGGATGCTCAAAACAAATCCATAAAAGAAATTTGAATGCTATTAAAACATTCTTGTATATAGTGAAGGGAGAGTGGGTGTGGGTGTGGGTCGGGATGGGGTCAGCTTTCAAGCCCAAGGGAAGAGGGAATAGACAGAAAGTCATGCTGCAGGATTCGTGGAGTCGTGGGTGGTTTGGGCATGGGGTCAAGGTGGCCGCTGCAACAGGCCAGGCCGGGCTGGTGGGCTTAGGCCACATAGGCCATCTCAGGAGCTTCTCATTATTGCTTGAAAGAAGAAGAACCCTTGAAATGTTTCCAGCTGGGCTAGGGCATGGACAGACTGCCCCTTCGGGAGGGCCTTCTCTTTTCAGCATGGTGCAGGAGCCATGTTGTAGGCCCAGAGAACTGCAGGTGTCACTGATTTGACCTGGGCAAGAACCCAGCAAAATAGGTAAGTGAATGTTACACTTATTTTATGTCAGAAGTTGCTCTGGCAGAGATTCATAGATTATTCAGAATGGAAGGGATTTTAGAAATCTTTTGTGATGAATATAGTAATCCCCTAGATTACTATAGAATATTGCTATGACCTAAACTTGATAGAGAACACAATATTCTTTTCATAATTATTACTAGCATTAACTAATTGAGGGTTACTACTGCAGCACCGTGCTGAGGGGTTTATGTTTATCTCATTTTATCCTCACATAACCCTATGAAGTCGGTGTCATTGCAATTCCCGTATTTCAAAAGAGAAAACTGACGCACAGGGAGGTTAAGTACTATGCCTAAAGTTACACAGCTGCTGAGCGCCGGAGCAGATTCCACACTGAGGCAAAAGAGACACTGTGTTGCTCCAGTTGTGAAATAGCAGTGACTAGAAAAGGACTTCTGACTCTTCATGTCAAATCCTTCCAGAGATCCATAATCAACTAGGTTTCAGTCCCAAGATTCAGTTTTCAGGTGCCAGTCTAGACCACCAGGTGTTAAGGTGAATAAGAACACA
>NW_007795429.1:0-1471 GCF_000696425.1 Galeopterus variegatus | reverse complement strand
GTTAGTCCCTGCATGATAGCGGGAAGTATTCTGATATGATTCAAAGTAAGGGTAATTTTTTTTAATTTGGAAGGATAAAGTATAGGAAATTTCAATTGTGTTTTGTCCTATTGTGATAGGCAGGAAAGCAAATGTAAGTCTAAAGTGGAAAGAAAGGCAAAAATAAAAACTATTGTAAATAATAATCAGCAGACATCTTTGTATTCTTAGTTTTCATCACGTCGCTGAATTCATGGCGGGTGCTTGATACTAGTTTGAAGGAAGGAGAGAGAATTGGAAGGAAGGATGCACAGACAAGAAGGGAAAAGGTCAGGAAGGAGGTAGGAGCACTTGGTGGTTACACTCTTAAAAAACATGAAGAGGGTCTGAAAGGGCAGTGAAAAGGCTGTCACAGCAAAGAAATGTGCCCTTACTTTGACATTATGCTACATGCTGGCTTCTACAGTACTCCTAAAATTAAGTGTGGTCTTTTTTGTTATAACATTAACTTTGTCAAAACGTTAAACTCCCCTAGTCATGTCCATTTATAGAGTAAACTTGTTAATTTACTGGAGAAAGTAGGCCTAAATGTTATATGTTTATACCTCTACATTTGACAATGAAATATGTATACATTTCTATTTTAAATTTCATATACTGTGTATTACGTATTGAATTGTGTCCTCCCAAAGTTTAATGTGTTGGAGGCTTGGTTCCCACTGTGACAGTGTTAAGAGAGTGGGAAATCCTATTGTAGTAATTGAAAGGTGGAGCCTTGAAGAGGTGATTAGATTGTCAGGACCATGACTTAGTAAATGGATTAATAAATTGATGGTTTAATGGTGGTCATGGGCATGGTTCTGAGGCAAATGAAAGGAGTGAAGAGATAGGTCTCTCTGCTCCATCATTCTTGCCATGTGACATGCTGCATTATTGTAGAGTCACCTCACTGTAAGTGTCCCCTGGATTTGGACTTCCTGGTCTCTGAACTGTAAGCAATAAACATTGGGGTTGTTTTTGTTTTACAAATGATCCTGTTTCAGGTATTTCTGTTATAAGCATCATAAGTGGACTAAGACATTGTGCATGTTTTTTTTCTATGGTAAATAAGGGAAATTATTTTATTCAAAGCACGTAGTCATGAGGAATCAAATAAAATTATTAGAAAGTGCTCTCTCTTCATTCAATGAATTCAGTGAACTCCCCACATGGAGGGTAAAGTTCTCATTGGCATTGCTGTCCTAAATTAATGGAAGCTTCTCTGATGCAACTACTGATAGAAGGGCTTTTTCTGATTTTTAATTTTTTTAAATAAAGTACTGTTCCATCGGGGATAGCATAATTTTTCAGTGCACTTCTTTTGCAGTTTATTTTCTGTTATATGCATAATTTTCATTTCTCATCCAGACAATAATACTGTCTGAAGTATACTTAGTTAATAGTGTAGATTTAGACTTACTAATGGGTTTTTGTCATAGATTTTTTTTAGAAC
>NW_007795428.1:0-1471 GCF_000696425.1 Galeopterus variegatus | reverse complement strand
GAGATGATCTGATTAAGTAAAGCCAAATATTCCAGAATATTGTTAAGAAATTTCTCATGTATGATAAAACACAGATTGCAGAGCCAGTCTGAAGTTTTAAAGGCAATGCAAGGAAGATGCTGCCGCTTGCAGAAGTGTCAGCCATCGTGGAGTAGGCGTGCCATGACTAAGCCATTTTGGAGCAGAGAAACATGCTGATAGAAGAGCTCTACAGAAACACATTTCAGCTTTACAAGTCAGCAGATCACCCAACTCTGGACAAAGTGTTAGAGGTACAGCCAGAAAAATCAGAGCTTATTATGAATAAAATGAAACAGATTCTAACTCCAAGAGCCCAAAAGGAAACTGTGATTAAGTGCTCATAGGTGTGTAAAATATTCTTGGACTCTTTTACCTGTGCACCCCCAAAACTCAGATCAGAACTGATTGAAGCCATCTGCAAAGCAGCAGTATACCTGCCACACATTTGATGGCGCCAGAGTAGCCAGCAGTGCATGTGGCACAGCAGGCCCAAGGAAGAAAAGTGATTTTGAAAACAATGAAGACTTACATTGAAAAGGTGGTTAATGGCCAATACTCCCATTTGGTTTTACTGGCAGCATTTGTTTGTATTGATGATACTAAGCTTGTGAAGCAGATAATCATATCAGAAATGATCAGTTCTTTGTCTAACATAGTAAATGACAAATATGGAAGGAAGGTCCTGTTGTACTTACTAAGCCCCAGAAATCCTGCACATACGGTACTAGAAATCATTGAAGTTCTGCAGAAAGGAGATGGAAATGCCCACAGTAAGAAAGATACAGAGGTCTGCCAACACAAGCTCTTAGAATACATTTCTCCAGATTTGTTAAGCTACCTGCAAAAATATGCCCTAGAGGTAGTGCTAAATAAGTCCACATGTGTGTTGGTGTCCAGCATTCTGGGATCTGCCACTGGAGACTTTCAGCCTACCATGAGCACCATCGCCAGCTTGGCAGCAGCACAGCTGCACCCTGGGGGCAAGGACAAAGAGCTTTCATGTTGCAGAACATCCTACCAGACATCTAGTTCCAAAGTGGCTAATAGAGCAAGATAAAAAGATGAAAGAAAATGGAAGAGAATGTTGTTCTGCAAAAACACTGGTAGAGCATGCTGGTATGAAGAACCTAAAGTCCTGGGCTAGAGTGAATCAAGGTGCCGCTATTCTTTCCAGCCTTCTCCAGAGTTGTAAACAAAGTCAAAGCTGGACTGAAAAGTCTGATTCCAACCTTGAAAAAAACCACCACCAGCAAAGGAATAGAAACTCTACTTGAAAAATGACCACATAGGTGAAAACAGTTAAGAACAAGATGGAATAGTTTTCCTGTTCTTTGTTTTGTTTTCCCAGTGCAGAAAAGAAGGGCTAGGGTCCACCTGCATGGTAAGTTAGGTGCTCTGTATATGTGTTTCTTCCTTGTATGTGTCTATTTATAAAATTGTTTTAAATATA
>NW_007795427.1:0-1471 GCF_000696425.1 Galeopterus variegatus | reverse complement strand
ATATGGAGATTTAATGGTAGATAACAAATTGATATGCACAACTTTTAGCCTAATTCCTCGTGTTGTTTAACCTTTTGTTCTGTGTAGCTCCACTGGATTAAAACTGGATAGTGTCTTATCTCAAGGGCTTGATTGTCTGACACAAAGAACAGATGAAGTATATGGCAAAACAAGATTCTCCAGAAAGAGGCTGATATAAAGTGATAGGAGAAAAGGTAAGCACTTGCTTGCCCTAATCAGGACCTGTTTAGTTATAGGAACTATTTAGTTGTTAGATTATCACATACACTTCAGTTTCCAATCTGGGGGCACAAAAATGAAAAGCTTTTTTTTTTTTTTCCCCTATTCAGGTTCAGGTGAGTAGTTGTCTTCTGTATCTGGTTTATCACTTAAGGGGTCTTTCGGTCCAATTTTGTCAGTCTTATAGTTTTAGAAGACTATGAGAAGATTGATGGAGAGCTCCACTTTTGGATGGCAGCATGGTGTTTCAGTTAGCATTTGACTCAGCTTTGAGTCAAAGAGCCATGAGCAGAATAGAAGCTTGTTTCCCTGTCAATAAGAGTCTGGAGGTACTCTAGGCTGGCATGGCAGCTTTGATCCCCAAGCTTCCAGGGTCCAGGCTCCTTCTACCTTATTACTCTGCTGTGGTTTCCATTCTCAAGGTCACATCATAGTCCACTACAGCCACCATCACCCAATGCACACGTATTCTACTCAACAGGAAGGAGGAAGAGCTGAGAAGAACGGGCAAAGGGCAAAGGACATTCACAAGCTGCCTTTTAAGGGAGGTTCCAAGAAGTTCCCATGACCTTTCTGCTTACATTTTACTGACTAGAATTAGTTACAGAGCTGTGAATACCTTGAAGGAGGGCTGAGCTGGGAAATAAAGTTTTATTGTGGACAATCATGCACATACCTAAAAATAAAGCCTTTTAACACTAAAGAATAAAGACAAGAGAGGGTTGAAGACAGCTAGCAGAGCCTGCTGCGTTTGTGGCTTTTCACCTTTCAGGCATATTGCCACAACATTCAAGCAGATAATCAGGAGAGGTTGAATCAGAGGTTGGTAACCAGATATCACTTTAAACTAAAATAGAAACTCATTTTAATCTTTTAGATATGTCAAACAATCCTGTTTTATCTTTTAATAACTTTATGTTAGAAGATGTTCATACAATTCCACACCTAAAGATTTTAATTAGGAAAGTTTCTAATATCACACCTGTCGGGTGGCACTGAGATCACGATTTGTCTATGAGAAAAACACTTATGCACCCTCCAGAGAAGTATCTATTTTTCCATTGTTCTGTGGGTGTTTTTACTATGTCTGAAACAATTCTTCAAATCAGTAATATTTGCAAGTTTTGTGCTTTTTGACATTTTCAAGAGGTCCAGTCAGAAACAGTGGTAAGTGGAAGTAGAATAGATTACAGGTGAGATGTGATCATGGGGTGTTGGGAATGGCCCCTGT
>NW_007795426.1:0-1472 GCF_000696425.1 Galeopterus variegatus | reverse complement strand
TAAAAGATGACCGGTAAGGGGATCTTAACCCTTGACTTGGTGTTGTCAGCACCACGCTCAGCCAGTGAGCGAACCGGCCATCCCTATGTGGGATCCGAACCCGTGGCCTTGGTGTTATCAGCACCGCACTCTCCCGAGTGAGCCACGGGCCGGCCCCAGAAAGATGAAATTTTTAATATTTATTGTTGAATAAGTTACTAGGGGAAGAAATGAACGTGGTTCTGCAGTCGTGCACTGTTTTCACAGCCAAATTGACAAACACAGTGGCATTTTACAACATAAAGGATATTGATTTTTGTCATAAATAATTAACCAGAGTGAGGAATCATCACTTGGTTGTCTGCCACCACTATTCCAATTCTAAATCTTAAAATTAAACATCATTTGTTCTCAATTATATGGAAAACATTGAGCAATTAATGAATGTTGGTGGACACATGCCTTTGCTTTTTCTGTTGACACTTCCTCCTGCTACATGGTATTTTTTCCTTTCAGTTGAGTCAAGTTCATTCTTTATTCATTCTTCATCCTACAGGGTTTCTTAGACACTGAATATTATTATTTCCTAGTAGCCAGATGCCTTGGGTAAGTAACAGTTTTGTTACTTACTTTGGGTAAGTCTCCTTCCAGATTTCCAGTCCCACCTAATAGTTTCTTATGTATACTTCTAGAAAAGTCTGTGTATCCATACTTATATTGGTATTATACAGCCACATCTTCTACTTGAATGAGAATACAATCCACTACTTTGTATCTTAAAGATCATTCCGTGTCTACTCTATACATTTTATTATTCTTCCTGAGATTTTGCCTATGTGATCTCATAAGTGAAAAAAGCAAAATTGTATGTACTGTATGATCACAACTATAAAGGAATGCATAGGAAAAAAATGCTGGCGGGAAATATATCAAAGTGGTATTGGAATGATAAGTAATTTTTTTCTTTCTGCTTTTCAGTTGTTGCTATAGCATATCATTACAAATTCCCAAAGAATTTTTAAATTTTGAGTTGTAATGGTTTATCGAGTGTTGAAGGTTACTCTGTCTTCACAGTTCAGACTTCCCTGCTTTGGTTGTGAAGGCCAGTGGTCTTGCAGCTGGGAAAGGGGTGATTGTTGCTAAGAGCAAAGAGGATGCCTGCAAAGCTGTACAGGAGATCATGCAGGTGGGTTGATTCTTCTGAAAAAATTTAGTTTTCTATTCACACTGGATACTCTTTTAAGTTAACAAAATGTTCCTCACGAGAAGGAAAACCTGTCTACTAAACATACAGGTTAAGTTACTTTTCATAATATTGTGTATTATAATCCATCTCTATAAAATGGTTATTACAGATCTACATTGATGACACAACCATGATTCTATTCTTTTTTTTTTTTTTTTTTTTTTTTTTCTTTTTGAGACCGGCCGCACCGCGCTCAGCCAGTGAGCGCTGTGAGCGCACAGGCCATCCCTATATAGGATCTGAACCC
>NW_007795425.1:1238-1472 GCF_000696425.1 Galeopterus variegatus | reverse complement strand
CCTCACTGAGACGTGCCATTTGCTTACCTCGACGCGGGGCACCCCGGGGCCTGTGGACCAGGCTACAATCCCACTCTCCCTGCGGATCTCTGATGGGGCTGGTAGCGTGGGGAGCCCCCAGCCAGCGTTGGGAGGGCAGGGAAGAGGAGCCCACCCAGATCGTCTCTCCACCACTCCCTAGGCGTTGGCCCCAGGTAGATTCCCTGTTTCCGGGAGGCAGATTCCATCTTTGTA
>NW_007795425.1:0-463 GCF_000696425.1 Galeopterus variegatus | reverse complement strand
TCACTGAGACGTGCCATTTGCTTACCTCGACGCGGGGCACCCTGGGGCCTGTGGACCAGCCTACAATCCCACTCTCCCCGCAGATCTCTGACGGGGCTGGTAGCTCGGGGAGCCCCTGGCCAGCGTCGGGAGGGCAGGGAAGAGGAGCCCACCCAGATCGTCTCTCCACCACACCCTAGGCGTTGGCCCCAGGTAAATTCCCTGTTTCCGGGAGGCAGATTCCATCTTTGTGGGCCTCAGTTTGGAAGAACCACTAAGTGATTTCTGGTGGGGAGAGGGGAGCCCGGAGTGCTCTGGAGCTACATTGAAGCTACCGGAGAGCTCTCCCGGAGGGCCGACCCATGCTAGGGGGAGTCAAAGAGGAACTATGTGCTGAGGGACCCTCCCCCGAGGAATTCACATCTGGCAGTGGGAGAGACTGGACACCTTCTGGGCAGGGCGGGGCAGGGAACAGCTTTGATGT
>NW_007795424.1:0-1472 GCF_000696425.1 Galeopterus variegatus | reverse complement strand
TCAGAAAGTAAGTTAATTTATCCTCAAATGGCAGTGTGCATGATAGTTTAGACTGATTAGAGAGCTCTAGGTTTGATGCCTGGATAATAGGACCTTTTGTGATTTAGTGAAGGTTCTGCATGCCCCATACACATTTCTTTGCAGAGCTAAGTAATATACTCACCTGGGCATAAGGTGAGTATCTTGCCATTGACTCCTAGGGACCTTATTGGTGGAAAGGAAGTCACTGAACACTGAACCTCTTACTTTTTTAAATTCAGTGTTACTAGAACTTTGAGGTTTACTGCCGAGCAGGAAGATGGAGGAACTGCAAATAGGATTTTAGAGTGAGGGAAGGGGAATTGGTTTTAGTGACAGTTTTGACACGAAGCCTGAGAGGGTTGTGGGGCAATGGCTGGCTCTGAAACAGTGAATGACTGAGGCTAGAAGTTCTGTTCAGTCCCAGCAATCCTGAACTGGCAGAAGTGCTCTGGGAATAGTGGCTGAGAGAGTAAAACACTCTAATGAGCAGTACGATTGGGGTCCTAAGCATGAGGTTCTTTTCTGTACAGTGCAGGAGTCTGGGCCAGTTGTGGTGTGACTGCAGCAGTGAAGAAAGAAAGAAAAAAATTATGGGATCAGTTTTCAAAGTGACTGTGTGGCATTGTGCCCATTAGAGAATGAGCCAGGGATGGATATGACATAAAACTCTACTTTCCCAAATCAACTACAGGCAGGTGTCCTATGGAGGAAGTGATTCTGGAGCTGGCATGTATGTTTGTGTACCTATATATCCAATGCAAAAGCATTTATTGGATTCTGTACGATGATACAGTCATTTTCTTAGTGGCTGATGATGCAGGGATGACTGAGAGTATATGCAGTGGTCCCTTAAAAACATGTGTACACACCCAGTGCCGCTGTATAATTCACTTTGATCTATGTGATCTCTGCTGACCTTTATAACATGATCCCATTTAACAAATGATGAGACCAAGGACCAAGCAGTAGAAATAGCTCATGGCAGGGGGGGAAGGAAGGGGATAGAACTGGAATCTGCTTGTCAAAATTCAGTATTCTAACTGCATCGCCAATATTACACAAATATAATCAAGTTGTTGTTGTGTCTAATCCCTCAAATTGTTGCCTGTTATCATTAGAATAAACTACAAAAAAGATAAGAAAGGTTAGCATGAATGCCCTGGTCCCTGATAAACACTCCAGTGTCATGTCTACCCCCACGCCAACCAATCCCTCCTTTCACTGTCTTTATTCAGTCCTTCAAACATAAAGTCCCTTAGTATCTTCATGACAGTGGGCACAGTATTAGTTTTTTGCTATTCATTGCTAGTAATTATTTATTTAATATCTGACTTTCCAGCCAGACCGTAAACTCTGTGTTGGTAATGCCATATGCATATTGTTTACATATGCTCAGTGCTTTGTGCAGTACCTGGCACATAGGAAGTGCTCATTACGTGTTTCTTAATTCA
>NW_007795423.1:0-1472 GCF_000696425.1 Galeopterus variegatus | reverse complement strand
CAGGAAGCCAGGTCGTCAAAGGGAAGGTATGGTAGACTCCACAAAAAGCTCTCCTTGTGGTATTGGTTGGGATGGCCCACTCACATACCCTGTCTTCACTACAAAATAATGTATTTGATCTGCTACTGGGGACGGGAGGGAGGCGGGGGGGGGGGCACTTGTAAAATTCCATTGAAACTGGGGGACTAGGAAAGGAGTTCTCCACAAAAACTCTGCTCAGATCCAATATTTCCCCTGCAATTCTCCTTTCAAGAAAATGATATGTCATGATACAGGCATCAAAACCAAAGCTTTAGACCCTAATAAAAGCCGATTGTAGCAGCAGACTGCAACAAGGTCTAATAAAATAGAAGCTCTATATCTGAGGAAGGAACAAGTAAACTTGTTGAAGGTCCACAATACCTAGCCTCATACCGTCATTACCACCAGGAAAAAAAAATAAATAATGGGAAAACAGCTACAGACAGACCCTCTCGGGGAGCAGCACTAGGGAGAACCCAAAGCCAATATAGGAGTCAAAAATAAGGTATCACTAGAGGATTCTCAAATCCCCATTTCCCATAGCAAAACCAAACTCCAGCTCTGGTAAACATAGCCTCAGTAACTCAAAATCAATTTGATTTCTTACTAGACTAACACAAATCCCCTTATTTAAAGCTTAGCAGATGGAAAGGCATAGTCCTCTCAAAATATACAAAATACTTAACCTTACTATCTACTGTCATAAACAATAGGTTCAGCTTTCAGCATATAATTATAAAACACACCAAGAAAAATCAGTCTGTATAGAAAAAGTGATCAACACAAAGAAACTCAGATATGTCACATTCGTTGAAACTATAAGACGGAATTTTAAAATAATTATGGTAAATATGTTGATCATGCTAATGAAAAAGATAGACAATGTGCAATACAGATATTTTATAAGCCAGGTGCAGAAAGGTAAATATCTCATGTTCTCACTTATGTGTGGAATCTAAAACAATCAAATTCAGAGAAGCATAGAGTAGAATGTTGTTTGCCAGAGGCTGGGAGGTAGGAGAATGGGGAGATGATGGTCAAAGGGTACAAAAGACAGGAAGAATAAGGTTGGGGTTTTTTTTGGGGGGTGGTTGTGCAATATATTTTTGTACTATGTATATATATATATTGTACTGTTACTACTCTATACAGATAATAATAGTATATTTTACATTTTAAAATTTAGAGAGGAGGCATATGGTTTTTGTACGATATATTATTGTACAATACATATATTTCTACTATTATTAACTGCTTGTATTTAATAATAGTTTGTTGTGCATTTCAAAATCACTGAGAGTTAATTTCAAATATTCTGTCCATAAAAAATGATGTTTTTCAGGTGGCAGATATGTTAATTAGCTTGTTTTAATTATTCCACATTGTATTCATAAACTATAACATCACATTGCATTCCATAAATGTATATAAGTATAAATTTGTCAATGTAC
>NW_007795422.1:0-1472 GCF_000696425.1 Galeopterus variegatus | reverse complement strand
CAGGTATTGATCTACTTACATCACGTTCAACAATTGTTCTTTACTGCTCATCCTAGATGGCTTCTTCATAGATTATTTTTATTTGCACAGAATTTTCAAGGTTTTAGAGTTGCAGTTTATGTCAGTGCTCCAAACATAATACCTGGTTCCAAGGAAACTTCTCTGCGTACGTATTTTGATCTCCAAATAAAATACCATGGACAGAGGAATGCAGTGCTCTTATTGGCTGGGCTTATGCCATGTGATAACTGTCCAAGCCAGGAAAGGGTTTAGCTTCATGCAAGTCAAAAACCAGAATGGAGGAAGTTATGGTGCTCTTATAAGAATAAGAAAAAATAGATGGAGGATAAACAGAAACACATGTTTACTACCATTTCTCACTGCCCTTTGGACAAAGTCTGGCCACAAAAGGATTTGGCCGAAAATGTCTTCTCACCCTGAAAGCCTACACACCTTGAACTTTCTTTTCTTATACTTTTAAGTAATTGATTGGATCTACCAGTGCTCTCCCCTTCCTTGTGGTTGACGGGCTGGACCTTTAATACCTGAAGGGTAGCTATGGCACCTGCTACCTATAAACCTAGCAGAGTTTCTACCTCTCCCCAGGCCCAATTCCATTTCTTGGGATCTTCCATTCTCTGGCTTACCACAGGTACAGGAGGCCTAAACAATGAGTGCAAAAGAGAGAGACTAGGTGAAACAGCAAGTGATTGGTCCAAGGAGGCCTTGGTTCAGTTTACTAATCCCACCACATGGGGGCAATAGAAAGCAAGAGAGCGGGAGAGAGCCACACATGATGCAATAGCTGCCAGTCAGTAACTGTGGCCCAATCAGTATCTCAGAATTTGACAAAACATTAGCACGTCCTCCTTGGGGTTGAGATGAATGGAGGAAGAGCAAGAAGGGAGAGTGAGAGAAGGGAATAAAGATTTTCTTTTTACTTCAGAGTACATCTCTCCAGTCATTTTTCTAAGCATAGGGAATAATGTAACATTTAGTAATTTGTTTTTTTACCTAAGAGTAAATTTTCCATGTCCTTAAATATTTGCTAGCATGTAATTTTTCAATAACTGGATAAATTTCTAGTCAGAGGGTATGCTATAATATATCAAAATCAAAACACTATATTTGGACAGTTGAGGTATTTCCAGATTTTCTATATTATAAATAATGCTGTAATTAACTTACATAGGGTTGTATCATTATCAAAAACCATGGTTATTTTTTCTGAATAAGTAACTATAGATTGAAATGCTGCATTAAAATGAATATAGATTTTTAAAGATAAATATTGCTAAATTCTCCAAGAAGTGTGTGTTAATTTATAATCCACAAATAATATATTAGTTGTTTATTTTTCTGTCTTCGACATATCAACACTTGGTGATTTTTTGAAATCTTTGCTAGTTTTACTCTCTGTGTATTCATATTTTTTCCATTGTAATGAGGCCAAATGTTTTATTCACATATTT
>NW_007795421.1:0-1472 GCF_000696425.1 Galeopterus variegatus | reverse complement strand
TCCCCACCCCACCCCCACCCCCACCCCCAGTATGATGTCACAATGTTTTCAACAGAGGTGTTGATATACAAAAAGTCACACCTTACTGTGGGGTAAAAATCTTTAAAGTGGTCATTGTTTTTGAGCTGGCTAAAATCAGAGATAGCACCATTTTCTGGGCTAAAACCCAATTAATTTTTATTATATAATTTTCAAACATACACAAGGAAGAGAGAAGGGTAATAATAATCCCTCATGTACCCTCATTCACCTAACTCAAATAATTATAAAGGATTCTCCAATCTTGTTTAATCTTTAACTTTTTTATGGAATATTCTAAGGCATATCTCAGATATCACATAATTTTAATTTGGTTATTCTTAATGAAATAAAGGTTTGCACAGAGGCGGAGACCAATCCACTATGCCTGTTTATTACTTATCCCAGGCCAATATTAAATACGATCAGGTTCTTCTATCCCCACAGGTTTCAGCCCTTGATCCTAATTAGAACAGTTTTTTTCTCTTCCTTTCTAAAACTCTGAGCAGTTCTGGGCTTCCTGGAGAGGGAAGATCTGGTCTTGCTTACAACCAGGTGACTGTTGCAAAGTAGAGAGGAATTTGGCCACTTTTATTACTTCTGCTTGGGCAGAAACAATGGGTTGTAGTAACAGGCAATCATAATTCTATCACCTCATTAGAGACAGGTTCAGTGCAGGTGCTCTCTCTCTATTCTCTAAAAACAACACTAAAATAGCGAGCAATCATTATATGTTCCTTGTGTTTTGGTTATTTTATCTCTTCTGGGGAAATGTTTATGTAGATATTAAGGTTAACAATTGAAAGTTCCTAATCCCACCTTTACCCCCTGAGAATAAGAGAAAAAATGTCTTCCCTATTATAAATAGTGTTAGAAACTTCCATGCTATCATGAATCACTTAAACAAGGGATTTTCAGAATCACCCAGACCCCTATGGACAGACTCCCAGAATGTAGTCATGTTCCCCTATGTCAAGGCCTTCTCTGTTCTCCATCTCTTGAGGTATATTTGTCTGTCAACTACCACAGTTTTATTTTCCCCGCCTAGAATCTAACTCCACTCAAAACTGCAGAGTCCAGTCTCATTCTATAATTAGTTCTCTTCTTCCATTATTACAATCTGGGGAATATAATATACGGGCTTGAGTAAATATCACAGGTCTAAGTCATGCTTTTTAAAATAAACTGCCTAGGAAATGTATGGAAAGCATAAACAGAACTGTTCTGAATTAGATTTGGGACTCCAGGTGTAGCTCACAGGTCTGAATCAGACTTTGGCGCTCCAAGTCTCAGTACCCTCTGAGGGTTCTCCACAAGGATGTATTGAAGATGTGTAGTTGTTAGTGGATGATTAGTGTAAGATTTATGCATGTACATATGCCTACACTTGACATATAATCTGTCAGTAAGGTCCATATTCACATTAAACACACTACATTCTCTTTAGAGTACTT
>NW_007795420.1:0-1472 GCF_000696425.1 Galeopterus variegatus | reverse complement strand
AAACAAGATACAGCAATTAGAAAAAATCTGTTCTGGTTATATACTTGGCATCTGGTAATTTGATGTGTAATTGTGCTTTGTTAGACAGTTTTTCTCTCCTAACATTCCTAAGGTAATTGGAAATTTTTATTTTTTACAAGGAATTGGTTCATCATCTTAACTGTCATATTCCTGAAACAGTTGTCCTACACAAAGGATGACAGATGGGATCCAGCAGCTGGAGTAGGAGAACTCTCAAATCACAGAAATTATGTTGAGTGCAACCTTATGTATAGTAGAGAACAAAGAAGAAATAAAAGACTTCTTAAGGATTTTCTTGAGTGTGATGGGGAAGGTGTCAGTAGTGTCTAAAGCATAGTAATAAATAGCTTAGGATGACTGTTCACTCTCACTTTTGAAATTGAGACTGTTTACAGATTTTTATGGGCAGAAAATACAAACATTTATAGAAAACATTTCAGATCTTTCAGTTTCATAACTACTAGATTGATCTATTATTTATACATTATTTTAATAGTAATTTTCTCAATTATTATTGGTTCTTCTGATCTTCAATTACTTAATCTCTCTTGGCCTTTGCATATGTGTAAAAATGGAATAATTTCCATTTAGTGTAGGGGAAAGGGAGTTAAAAATAAAATTTTATGAACACCTACTGAGTACTTTGCTACTTGTTTTACTGATCTTCTCCATAGAAGGTCTACGAGATGGGACTTTTTATCTTCATTTTGTTAAGTGAGCAAACTTGTCCAAAAGAGGTCAAGTAATGTGCCCAAGAGCACACAGCTAGTAAGCCTCAGAGACAGAACTTAAATCCTACCAACTTCAAAACTGTCCTTCCTAGACACCAGCAGTTCTCAAAGTGTGGTCCATGGATCCCTTGCGGTCTCTGAGATTTTTTTCAAGAAATCCATAAGGTCAAAACTATTTACATAATAATACTAAGATGCTATTTGTCTTTTTTTACTGTGTCCTGCATTGACAGTACAAAAGTGTGGTGGGAAAAACTGTTGGAACTTTGGCATGAATATGGGCAGTGGCACCAAATTATATTAGAAGTCTTTGTATTCTTCACTGCCATAAACTTGCAGTGAAAAGGGGGGAAAAGCCAGTTGCACTTAAGAATGTCCTCAATGAACCAGTTAAAAACATTAATTTTATTAAATCTCAACCCTTGTGTACCTGTCTTTTTAATATTCTGTATGGCCAAATGGGTGGTACAGGTAAATCACATGTGCTACACTGAAACACTGTGGTTGTCTCAAAGAAAAGCTGTGCAATTGTTTGAGTTGTGAGCTGGGTGGCTGTTTTTTTTATGGAACACATTTTTTTATGTGAAAGAATGAGTGATAGAAAAACTGGTTTTCCAGATTTGGGTATTTAGAGAAATTTTATCAAAAATGAATGAGTGTCGGGCCGGCCCGGTGGCGCACTGGATAAGTGCGCCGCTTGGGAAGTGTGGCGGCGCTCCC
>NW_007795419.1:0-1472 GCF_000696425.1 Galeopterus variegatus | reverse complement strand
GAGGAGCTGGCAGAAGCATCAGCTGTGCTCTTCAGATGAAGTTGCTTGGAGGATGCAAGGGCGAAGAGGGCCTTGGTGGCTCCCAGGCCAGCAAGACCACTAGTAAGTTTATCATGGACCCACATAGGAGTGAGGAACCACAAAGCTGAAAAAACAGAGCCACTCAGAGGCTGGTGAGTCATTGCAGGGGACCAGCGAACAGCCCACCACATAGGAAGTGTTTGGAGTGTGGGTGGTGGGGGAGATGGGCCCACTGAGAGATCACTGGGGCACAGCATGGACAACCAATCTGCCCCCAATCAGTGCAGGACCACTCAGTAGAGACTGATCAGGAATATAGAACTGCAGGGGGTGCAGTTTGCTGAAAAGACTCAGGCCCTGACCAGAATTTCTACACAACCCAGGTCTACTGGATCTCACAAGAGCTGGAAGTACCTATAAAGTCAACCATTAAAACCTGAGCTGTACAAATAGACTTCCCCAGGGAAACAGCAGCAAAGCAACAATTTACCTCAACCACAGAGCTCAAGTGCTGGTCCCCACAGGAAGTTCCCCAATTTTAGAAGTAAGAAAAGGATGAAAAATTAGTTCCAGTGCAGAGTTTAAGTGGTAGGAACAACAAATAATCCAACACAACTGGAAGAAAAAAAAATATCCACAGACCAGAGACAAAGTTTAACTAGTAAAGGTCTCACATCACCAAAGAACACCTATAACACCTAGAAGGACTGGAATTCCCCTGGGCTAGCAGGCCAGAGGGGAGGGAGGGCTGCAGGGCTCAGCCTTGCCCCCGACACCTGCAACCAGCCCAGCAGCAACCACTAAGCCACTGCAGGAAGCACCCTAGGCTCACCAGAGCTGGGGTGTTGGCGGGCCAAGGGCCTTGGCCACACCTCCTCGACACCTGCAACTAGCCCAGTGATGACCGCTGAGCAACCACAGGAAGCACCCCAGGCTCCTGAGTTTGGGCAGTGTGTGTGTGTGGGGGGGTGGGCTTCAGCCACATCCCCCTGAGAACTGCACCCAGCCCAACAATGACCAAGACACCACTGGAAGCCCCCTGGCTTCCCCTGCAGAAATGAGGGGATTTCCACAGGCCTCAACCCCACCCCTCCCCTCCCTCCTTCCTTTCTCCTCCCCTCCTCAACTGCTCTGCTACAATATCATAGAATGTAAAAAATAATATTGATAAATAAATAAACTTAAGAAAAATCAGCTGGCTGTAAGTGTATGGGTTTCTGGGTTTTTTATTATGTTCCATTTGTCTATGTGCTTGTTTTTATAGTAGTACCATATTATTTTGATTACTATTGTTTTGTAGTATTTTTTTTGTAGTATATTTTGAAGTCAGGTAGTATGATGTCTCCAGCTTTATTCTTTTTGCCCAAGATTGCTTTGGCTAAAGAGGAAATGTGTGCTGAGGGACCCTCCCCCAAGGAGTTCACTCCCGGCAGTGGGAGAGACTGGACACC
>NW_007795418.1:0-1472 GCF_000696425.1 Galeopterus variegatus | reverse complement strand
TCTCACACAGACGCAGGTGCTTTAAAGCTGCATGATGAAGGCTGTTTACAGGCATAAATGTATAACACGATGATGAAGATTCAATAAATATGGTTATTTTCCACCTTAGTTTATGTTAATGTAAGCTTGTATGCTCTTATGATTAATCTCCTGCTCCAGCGCGCAGAAGCTGAATATACTTGCTCTTAGTGGGGTCCACAAACCATTAACCTAGAATGCTCTGATTTTACAATAAGGCTGAATTCAGTGTTTGAAACTCTTAGGCAACTGTAGCTTTACCTGTGATTGGGATCTTTGTGGCCATGCTTTCTTCCTTGCTCTCATCTCCACATCCACTTGAAACTTCTAAAAATTGAACACATGATAACAAAAATGTACTTCAAAGTTATGAACAGATCTTTGAGTTTTTAATTACCACTCCTTTTATTTTCACCACCTCCCCACCTCCTTTTTTTGGTTAGTTTATTTCTGGTCTGAAATAATACTGTTTCTAAAAGGAAACTAATTCTACAACCAAGGTATCTCTATGTTGCTTTCATGCAAAATAATTTAGCCTGGTATCTATCAAATTTGGGTGGGACTTAAAGCAAGTAAGCCTCAAATCCAGCACATGTATATCGACTTTTGAATACTTCCTGAGCAACTCATAGCTGTTTTGGAGATAACATTAAAGCGTTTTACTGGCATGTCTTAGTGAGATAAGAAGTGCTCAGTTTCCCTTGGTTTGAATTTCAGGACACGCCTCTGGGTTTCAAGCCACTCCCTGAGGTCTCAGGCCCCTCCTCTAGAGGAAAGTTAACTGTTGCTAGTTAGATCTATTTTTGGCACCAACATCTGGAAGATGAGACCACCAGGGGCTGACTTATGGAAATCTAGTGGCTGGGCATGCTCAGTAGAGAAATGCTATATAACCCTGCTAGCTGAATGACTTTCCACTAGAGGTGCTAGAGAGCACAGAATATTCTTAAATATGTCTGGTGCATGTGACAGAATCTTACCAATGAACATGCTCCAAGAAGAGACCAACTGAGCATTTGCAAGACTGTTACATAAAAAGGAAACACTCCATTAATTGAATATTCATTAGAAAGCCTGAATATGTATTAGATGGCAAAACTATAAAAGCTAAATCACAGCAGCCAGCAGAGTGGATGTTGCTCACTTTCCTGGGGCCAATTTGTATTTTGCAGGCTGAGGTATGTGTGCTTTATTTTTGTGTTAAACTTACTTTTAGGAGGTAGCAGCTCACTCTCTTGAGCCAGCCTGCACTCTGTACTGAACTTTAAGTGTGTATTTCTTACTTTTGTGTTAAACTTGCTGTAGGGCCTGCTCAGTCTTTGGAGTTAGGTCGTACTCTCTCTGTGAAATCTGTATCTCTTATTCATTATATTAAACCTGTTTTCATTTTCTACTGTGACTCTGCTCTTGAATTCTTTCCTGTGGTAGAGTCAAGAACCTGGTAAAAGGACTGG